>NC_080725.1:16290000-16592500 GCF_019097595.1 Hemibagrus wyckioides
TCGACAAGTGTGTGGAAAAAGAGAGACTCATTCAAGTAAAGCTTGAGCAAAAGGTGATGACCTTCAGACATCACACACACACACAGCAAACATACACAATAAAGTCACATGCTGTTCATTTAGCAGCATCCTGTTTTCAATATTATGCCACACATATCAATATTATACCTTGTCTAGACAGTGTGTATGTCTTTGAAGGACTACACATTTTATCCTAACATTGATTTTAAAGAGCCTTAAAAAGTATGTTTTGTGACAAACTTGACTGTATTTGAACAGATCCAGAGTGTTCAGAAGAAACTGGAAGAGCATAAGCGGAAGGCTCACGCTCGCCACACTGAAGAGGTCACTCACAAGCTGGAAAATAAACTGGAACGCGTGAGTTAGAGTTGTTAGATTCTGTGTTACAAACAGGTCATAAGGTGCATCTCAAGTCACATAGTAGGCTATTTCACACCATTTTGTAGCATAAATAAGTTGAGTTGTGTATCCACACTACAAATTCCATCAAGACGAAGTGATGCACTTATTCACCAAAATAAAAACAAAGTGTGGAATGTTGGTCACTTCATGCCCTCAACCCTCACAGCTACCAGGCGCTGAGACTGGACACTGCGGTGGACAAGACATCTTACAGATGTCTTTTAAATTAGTGAGCTCTTTCTGTGAGCTAAGAGCAAAAGCTGGCCTAGTGGAAAACTACAGCTAAGGAACTCAAATGTGCAAACAAGTTAAACATGGCAACCTTTGCAGCCACACAATAAAATAGAACAAACTGTAAAGCAGGAAGCTGTGAAAAACATTGCATACCCTCGGGTCAGACTGAAGAAGATAATTTAGCAACACAATATAGATGCAGAGTCACTGTTACCACCCTATAGTTGATTATTTTCCCAAAACTGCATATCACAGCAATCTTCCCTGTGAAATAATATGGTATAAATATCAGCTACTAACTCCAACCTTTTAGCGTGACTGTAAAGCAGGGTTTTATTTGTTTTTTAAAAGTTGTAATATTTACCTCTGTAAACTTTTTTCTTGTCCTTCATTTACCCACCTACAGACTCTCATTCGCCACAACAAGAAGGTGGTGAAGAAACATCAGCTGAAAGAGGAGATAGAGAAGCTGCAAAAGGACCATGTTCATTTCCAGCAGCTGCACCACTGTCAGCATGAGGTCAGAGCTTATAGTGTGACTAGGGTCAGGATTTAATCACATGCATGAGAAGCCTGTGGTTAACGCAGGAGATGTTCTCTTTTACAGGAGCTTCAGAAAGTCCAGCAGGAGATTGCTGAACTCATGACCATGATGGAGGAAGAACATGATGTCAGGTGAACTGAATTTACTGCATTTATTTACATGTATGAGTACCATGTGGACAGGATTCACTTTTTGCTAAACGAAAATAGATAGTAAAATGTTTATGTTTATGGTGTTTTAAGTGTTACACCAGCACTGTAGAATTCTCAAATCTAATTGGACAGAAAGTGTTGATGAATTTTCTATAAGAGCTGCCCTTCATATGAAAATCACAGATCTGTATTAATCATTCTGATCCCTCCAATAATCAGATGAATGATCATATTATAGTTATTATTATTATTATTATTACTATTATTATTGTTCGTGTGTATGTAAACAGGCTCTGTGTTTTTTGTGTGATGTTCAGGGAGAAAATACTGACAAAACTGGAGAATTTGAAGGAGAAGAATGAGAAGAATAAGAAGAAACGGCTTCAACAAATCGCTGAGGTGGATGAGCTGAAGAGGCAGCTTGAAGTGGAGCAACGTCTTGATAAGTTCATAGAAACTAAGTGTCGTGAGAGGAAAGGACTGGAGGAGGCACAACTCAGACGCGGTGAGAGCTCAAAAATATTGGCACCTTTGGTAAAAAAGTTATTTCATGGTCTAGTTAAGTCTCTCATTGGAAATATGAGAGAAATTTAAGCTTATTTGAAGTTATTCTGAAGAAAATATAAAACACTTAATGACTTAATATCATTCCTATAATGCCTGATGATGAAGTTTCCTCATTATTTAATCATCTAATCTTCACCTTGTTGAAGAAAGAGCATTGGGAATTGACCTTTGTGTCACTCTATATTTATTCCCCAGTAAAACAGGAAGTCATGGTTCTCTTATGACATCCTAATCACTCATAGCCAAATGAAAGAGTAAAGTGTATAATGCAGCCTTGCTTGAGTTAAGGTTTATTTACAAGAATTTGTAAGAATAGCAATAAGGTGTATAACTACAGGGTTTTAATTTTTCTTGGAAATTTATTTGAGTGTAATGTTGGAGAAGTGACAGATTAAGCTTATTAACCATTTATAATTGTTTTACCCAACATTACAAAGAGTGGCAATAATTCTAGAGCTGACTGTTTTAGATTATATTATTTACCTAGTTCAGTTAACCAGACTAATATAGTTGGAAACTTGGATGATGATGATGATGATGATGATTGCAGAAATGAAGAAGCAGCAGTTGATCAAATTAGAGAATGAAGCATTAGAGGACCTTTTCCGCCGGCTCAGGGAGGTGACCGGCGAGGAAGATTTGGAAATGCTCGTGACCAAATGTTTACAGCGTGAGTCAGCTCTGTCTAATCTCCATCTAATTTCAGATGATTAATGCTTCAGATTGGATCTGTAATAAAGGTTGTGTCTAATTTAACCTGGTTGCTGTATAACATTGTGTATTGTTTACAGGTGAAGAAAAGTTCATCTTTTACTATAGATACCTTACTGAGCAAAGAAGAGAGATTGAGGATTTGAAAGCTGAAATCAGATCGGTAAGTCAAAATCAACATTTTTTACTATTTTTCCAGTAATCTAAATATACCTGATCAGCCAGGAGATGAAGCTAACAAAGTCAGTGTAACTAAGAAATAATAGATAATTTCCAAATCAGCATTTTGTTCACTGAATGTAAAAACCATGACAACATGTGACTTCAGACTCAGATAAGATGTGTTTAATTTAAATACCTAAATAAGTACAATTTATTCATGGAAGGTTGACCTTAATTGCTGTACGTAAATAAGAGCATAAAAATATAAGTGAACAATAGAAATGACATGGAAATTTTTAAAAACAAATCTGAATCTGACCCATCTGAAGTCATCACCTCTTTTTATGTTCATATGAAACATCACAAACACGCTTATCCGAAAATAGCTCACTGTGTGTTCCTGTTCCCTGATCCAGACAAAAGAGGAGATGGAGAAGTTGAGAGATCGGAGATCGGAAGAACCCCCCACCCTCAATCAGCAGAGAGACATTGAATCTCAGATCCAGGAACTCACTGAGATCCTGGATCAGCTTAATACAGGTGAGACAAGGAGGTGCTGACTAAATAATATGTAAACAAGTGCTCTAGCACATACTGCAAGTGCACAAGATCTATACCTAAATGCTGAGTTGTGTAGAGTTGTGCAGTGTATAGAAAACAGGGTTTTGTTATTTCACTGGATTTATAATTTACAAGCACAAGTAAAAAGAAATTGAGATTTTGGGTAAAACAGATACAGTGCAAGTTTTTTTTAATGAGATCCTTAGAACATGTAAAAAAGGTTTTTGTTTCACACATTTTTGTGTGTGTGTGTGTGTGTGTGTGTGTGTGTGTGTTAATGTAGGGGTGAGCGACTTGTATCATGAGATCGGTTGCGATCCTCCGTTGGACAAAGTGCTCAGTTGTCCAGGTTGGCTTAAAGACTCCAGCCTTACAATTCACCTGAGGCTACTGGCCCAGAAAACCAGTGAGCTGGTCGCTGTCCAGAATTTCATCAAATTCAAGGTACAGTAACGATGAAACAAGATCCACGTGTCCAACATTTCTTGTTTTTAGTGAGATCGTCTCTTGCACCTGGTTTGAATAGGATTAGGACTTTTTGATTCACAGCGCCGTGTTTTTTACTTTTTATATTCTAATCTCTGTGTATTTGTGAGGTGTAAAATAGTAAGTGGTGTAATCAAAATATGTTAAAAGATATGTTAAAATACATTTAAAGCCGCTCTGCTATTAAGAATGTTGACGTTCTGAGTTTGATCACTTAGTGTCACTCTGATGTAAATCCAGCGCTTAGCTTCAGATCTGTTCCTCTTCCATCTTTTCACACCATAATTCTGTTAATTCTATAGTCTTGCATTCATTTTACTCACATTCTAAATAAGAGGACATCAGCAGGACAAATATTAACAATTAGAGGAGATTTCAGGAATGCAGTCAGGAAATTTTCATTTTCCAGGAATCAGTAAAAACTGTTGTGTGAAATTAATCACATCTCCACTCTCTCCACTTCTAAAAATATTTTAAAAACCAAACTGACGCAAGATAAAATTTTAATCTACAAACTTCACATATAAAGCTACTCACTTCAATTAAAGTGTAATGGTGGCAATCAGTATTATTTCTTTCTTTTTTTATTATACTGTATTAGATAATATAAGATAGCTTTCATCCCATAGTTGAGAGAGTAAAGGAGACAAAGTTTGTCCTCCTATTGTACAGGGTTTTGATGTATTTGATATGTCTCTGTTTACGGCAGATTCGGGTCAGTAGGAGTTTTGTTCTAGTTCGGACAGCTCAGACTGAGTTATCTGTGTTGTTTTATCTTAACAGGATCAGGATCAGGAACTAGCTCAGGTGCCGGCTCTTGTCGTTCAGCCTCCTGCCGAGCAGCCTCTTGAATTTAGGTAAGTGTGTCAAGACTGTAAGGCTGAAAATGTTAAGTTACGTCTTACAGATGATTTTTTTTCATCATGCTCATCATGATTTTCTCTGACTTTCTTTGTATTCATGTTAGTAAGTTGATAAATGCCAATCAGACTTGTATTACCAAGCCTGTTCTTAACACAACTGATTTGCATTTGCCCCCAAATTATAATAAATAATATGAATTTATTTACCAATTATATTTACAGTTCAATGATATACAATTCATACAATATTTATAAATATTTAAATACAATTCAGTACAATTATAATTTACACAGACTAAAAAAACCTCAGGATTTGTGCATGACCAAGTTATGTTTATACTCCAGTGATATGGATCAAGTGAGTATCCCCGATTATGACAAGCGACCTTTGACCCTGGAAGAACTTCGCCAGTTCGTTACGAAAATGGTAAGAAAACACAAACACACATACACACACACTTATACACACACACACACTTATACACACATACACACACACACACAGGAAGTAGTCTTTGGTTTAATCACGTTACATGGTGCTTTGGTTTTAAGTTTTAAACTGTGTCTCTGTGCAGATTCTTGAAAAAGAAAAAGTGAAGCGTGAGGCAAGGGTCAAGAGGGCCCGGCTTAAGAAAAGTCAGGGCTCTGTCCATCCAAAGACCCTCACCCAGTGAAAAATGAGACTGGTCCCACCATCTCTGAGGGTAAAGCCACTGACTGTCTTCAAACAACGTCTGAAGAACTACCATTTCCAGAAGCACTTAAACTTTCTTTCCCTGTTTTTATGTATTGTCACAGTATATGTTAAAGAAATAAAAACACCAGTTTTAGGCTAATGGTATCCTAAGTCTGTAACCTATTGAACCAATGTTAATGTATTCAATGATGGAGACTTAAAGCACTTTTGTACTTCGCTCTGACGCTTCTGCCAAATGCCAGAAATGTAAATGTAAAAGTGAAAAGCCAGAGGTCTGTCCATCCAAAGACAGCCCCATTGTAAGAACTCGCTGGATGCGGGAGAGTTAGAATCCATATGCGGATCTTTATTGAAATCAACAGGCAGAATCGTAAACGGCAAGGCAGGCAAAAAGGCCAAAACCGGAAAGCAATAACTAGGCAAACAAAACCAAAACAGAAACTGAGAATCGAAGAATCAGGAAAAAAGGCAAACACACGCCTCCCGTTCCACAGCGTGGTTCGAGGTGCTGGAATAAATTAGTCGTGCTGCTTCCTTTAGTTGCCACAAACTTCAGACATATTTTACAGCGGGCTTTGGCTTGTTTAACGTCTGAAGTTGCAAACCCGAGCCATTTCCATGCAATTGAAGAAACCGCACCTCTCTTGGAAACAAGCTGCTTGGTTTCGTCAGCGCATGCTGCCATGTTGTATTTAGTACTTCCCAAGTGTAAATCACAGAGAGGCGTCGCAAAACTACGGAAGCTCGCTGCGCCAAACCAAAAGTGAAATCGTAAAATCGATTTTCGTTTTTTCAACATCGACATAAACCATAAATTCGAATTAATCGATAATGACGATTAATCGCGCAGCTCTACATGAACACAGTCAATATTCCGGCGAGGGCTCCCTCTGGCGGTCTGGACCTGTGAACACCGTGACAGAACCCCCCCACTCTAGGAACACCTCCAGGTGCTCTACGCCGGGGGTGACCCCTGGAACGAGGAGCGGGCCTGTTGGGGAATTTAAGGTGGAACTCCTTGGTGAGGGCTGGGTCCAGGATATCCGAAGCGTTCACCCAGCAGTGCTCCTCCGGGCCATACCCTAACGGGCCATAGGCTAACGCGCCATCGATGTCCAGGGGCGGGGGCGGTTCCAGAGGTGAAGGGGTGGAGCCGGTGGGTTTGTGATGGGGTTTGAGCAGGGACATGTGGAAAGTAGCCAAGATGCAGTAGGTTGGGGGTCTAAGTTGAGTCTAAGATTCTTAGTGGATAACCATACCTTCTGGCCCACTTGGTATTCATGCTGAGGGCGTCGCCAGCAGTTCGCCTGGATCTCCTGTCTCCTCACCGCCCGCCGAAGTCTCACATGAGCCCGTTCCCAGACCACCTGACTTCTTCTAGACCAGTCCTCCACACTTGGGACACAAGACGGTTCTCCAGACCAGGGGAATAGTGGAGGCTGGTAGCCTAGAATACATTGAAATGGAGTCAGCCCAGTGGATGAATGACGTAAAGAATTCTGGGCATATTTTTATGAAAACTGTGTTCTTTAAAATGATATTTGTAAGATTATGTTAAAAAACAACAACAATTAATTCCATATTCATAGTTTGAAAAATCTTACACTGATTGTCTGTATCCTTGAGGAAACAATTTTCCTCCAGGTTTTTTTTTAAAAAAAAACTAATGATCATGTCAAAGCTTTTTAGTCTAACGATGATATTTAATTTATTTAATTACAAACATCGGTGTTGTTTAAAGTTAATAACAATGGAATTGATCACAACAGTGGGTTTATTTGTGAACACTGCTAGACAATCATATAAAAGCCAGCAAATGGATAACCATGTGTAACACCCTCACCGCCTGATGAGGACAGATATTAATCATTAAATCAGAAAGACACATCAGACTCTGAGCTGCTGCTTTCCTCAGAATGGTTTTATTATTTGAATTATTCACATTTGTTTTGCATTATTTACATGAATCAATCGGCAATTTACATATTTGCCGATAAAACTTACACGAAAAGAGTTGAAAGAAGAATAAAGAAAAAACCTTACACATTAACCAATATTCTTTAAAAATAATACACATATATCTCCACTCTTTTTTTTTACATTAATGTATCTATCCCCTGTTTCTTGCTTATAACAACTTGGGTTCTCACCAGTGTATTTACGTTGTGTTGGTGTGATTATGGAGAAAGGAAGAGGCCAGTTGTGGCTGTGTAAAACACACAGCAGCTCTCTTTTATTTGGATAGGTTTCTCTTCAAAGCAGGCACAATGAGATGAGTAGGCAGACATCCTTTCCAAAAGCAAACAGGTAAATAGGTTCCTTGCAGCTCTAATATGTTGGTGCATGGTACACCTCACCACAACTCACTTTTTTAAAAAGGACAAGACAACACGTGGTAGGTTCATGGTCTAATTCTTGGCCAGTGTTCTGTATGAAAACTGCCTAAACATTTGAAGGCCATTCCTTCGAGGTATTCCAGCTGATGCATTATAAACACTTGCACTTCAGATATGTTGATTCTCTTACCTTTCATTAATTTTAGAACTTCCTGTGACCATGCAGACTTGATAGAGTACCACAAACATAACATGATAATATAAAAAAAAATACCATTGAAATTATAGCAGGTTTAACATAATCAAGAGAAATAATATATTTGCAATAAAATGGATCTACTCAAGCCATTCACAAAGAGAAATACAAGGTAATGTGACAATATCAGTAACTAGTGCAGCACGCTTACACAGAAACAGCAATCATTGCCAGCCAAAGTTATTATGAGCAAAGTCACACAATGAACCAGAAATCATCAGAAGCCTCTGGTTGGACAAAGCCCCATAATTTGCAGAGACTCTAGTTTTAGCAAAGTCCAAAACGGAACAGAAGAAGAAAAAAGCTTCAACACTTCACCAGATTAACAAACAGAAGCCTTTATTATTATTATTATTATTATTATTAAGGCCATTGGTTCATGCTCTGCCTGAGGGGCATTGTTGGTGTAAACAAAAACTGTGCCTAGCAGAGGATGGTTTCGATCCATCGACCTCTGGGTTATGGGCCCAGCACGCTTCCGCTGCGCCACTCTGCTCAATGCACACCCCAGATGGGACTCGAACCCACAATCCCTGGCTTAGGAGGCTAGTGCCTTATCCATTAGGCTAGATTAATATGTAATCTAAGAATACAAAAGCTATATGCAACATATCTATATTTTCTATATTTCTTTTGTCATCGTCTGTCACTGGACAATAAATTCTGGCCTTGTCCTGGCTATGTCCAGTTGCTGATGTCCTATAACGTCCACACTTTCTGCAAGTGCTGGCCTTCCACTCACCTAATGTGTGCATGTGGTTGACGTGGCAGAGGTGGTTGAAATGCTGAAGTTGGAGGAACACTGCCTGGCTGATGGACCATCATGGAGGGTGGAGTGCTGCTGGGCTGGGGAGTGCTGGTGGCTGAGGGTCCAGGGTCCACAAATGTGGGTTCGGTGTGGGGACCATGCTTGATAGAAGTGCTGGGCTCGATGGGAACAGCACCAGCTTGTGCAAGTATGCCTAAAACAACATGATGAATAAAATATACATTA
Organism: Hemibagrus wyckioides; assembly: GCF_019097595.1. NCBI lineage: Eukaryota > Metazoa > Chordata > Actinopteri > Siluriformes > Bagridae > Hemibagrus > Hemibagrus wyckioides. The sequence continues at coordinate 16,298,987 of NC_080725.1, forward strand.
ACAGTCTACATATATGGCAGAAAAATTTAAGCCATGGGTAAAGAGTTTAGGTGAGATATTTCAGATATAATATACTGAGACATTTTCATGCCAAAGTCTCCTCAGTAACTTGAGTTGGAGAATCTGGAAAAAAGTGATGAGTGTCCACAGGCCTGCATTGGACATTTACTTATCTGTAACATTAAAAAAAGTCTGTCAGTTGGCACATGACCTATATGTAACCAGGTGATATTTAGAGGGGGTCTGGATATTCACAATATTACTGATGTGTATATAGCTGCAGACAAATAAGAGAGCCCCTTTAAGAGTTGGTGGGTGACGTCATCGCGTGTACGTGCACATGCGCAATCGCGCAATTAAGAAGTTATAGAGTAAGCTACAGGTGGTCGCGGTTTCTTTTACGAGTTTATTCTAACACTATCCAGGGAGCTGGATGTTGACACAGGATTGTGTTGATTAGCGAGTGTGGCTAAGTTGATGCGCCACGCGTTTAGACGAGGCCTGGTAGCGCAGGGGTGATTATATTAGTGTACACCGTTAGGAACATCGGGAAAAGTGAGTAATGTTAACCATTATAATATTTTGGTGATGTAAGTGTATTGTGTGAGTGTCATTGTAATGTATCTATTAGTGCACTTCTAAGATGTTTTGTTTTCTTCCTAGAGTGCCACTACCGTATTGTTAGTATTGTTAGTGTTGTTAGTATTATTACTGTGGGAATTATTGCTCTTTCTGTTTAATTATGGTAAGGAAACAAGGACAAATTTGTGTTTTCCTTCATTTATAATGGGAGTCATTTATTGTTTAGAACAGAAGTAATTCTGACGCTGTACTTTGGTTTATTTGTTTCCTTTTTTTCCCCTTTTCTGTTCAGTTAAATACAAATGAAATGTAGACTCCTAACCAATCACATGGAATAAATTGTGAACCCCATCGGATTTTTTTTGTGGAACCTGTGTTTTATTTTCCTACGGCCACATTTTGGTACCAGGAGTGGGGTATTCCAACAGAGTTAGGAGAGTCAGTGTTGTTGTGTGTGTAATGTAAAGTGCAGTATATGATACGGTAGTGGTGAAGAGTGGACGGAAGATTCCTGGGGGCGGATCATCGTGAAGCATCACAGAGACAGCAAGATCTTATCAGCTGGATGGACTTTTCAACAACTGTTACATCAGACCAGTAGGTCTTTGAGCACTTATCAGTGTCAGATCTTTGTAAAAAAAAAATTAATGATTTGATTTCACCATGTTGGCCCCAGATGATGACCACAGTGTGGCTAATCTAACAGAACAAATTAGAGAGTTGCAGAGTAAACATGAACAAGCAATGGCTGCGATTTCTTCCCTGAATCAGACATCCTATGTGTATGTTCCTAGAGAAAGGCACATACTACCATATTGTGGTGATCTAGAAAAAGATGGCAGGTCTGTTGATGATTTTATAGAGGAAGTCGAGCGGGTGCTGCGTGCTAGACATCAGTCTGTCCAAGATCAGTATGACTTTGTGATGTCTTTGTTACGGGGCCCAGCCTTAGAAGAGGTTCGCCTTCGTAGTGTTACTGATGATGAGATTGCCGATTTGTTTGAGTACCTTAGGGAGGCTTTTAGGGACAAACGTAGCACACCTCAGCTCCTACACAGTTTCTATAGTAGAAAACAATTAGAGGGGGAAAGTATACGAGATTTCTCTCATGCCCTGTCACAAGCTCTCAACTGGATTGTAAAATGTTCCCCAGATTATATCGCAAATGGGAGAGTAGCATTAAGGGATCAGTTTGTTGAAGGTGTCCGTGATCCATCCCTCCGAAGGGAGCTTCGAAAGTTTGTGAGAGACCATCCTAGGTGTACAATGATGGATGTGAGAGATGAAGCGCAGCTTTGGGCTGCAGAAGAGTCCTCAGCTAGTTCAAAGACTAGCAAGTCACGCTATGGTAGTAATATGACACAGTGTTCGGCTCTCAGAGTCCAAGAAAAGAAACCTGTCACCTTGGAGGATGTTCTTGATGTGGTAGCCGAGCAGGGAAAGGCAACTAGTGAACTGACTCAAGTTGTGAAGCGTCTGTCTGTCAGAAATAGTGCAAGTTTGGAGGCCCCTAGGCCTAGGTCCCAACCAAAATTCACTGAAGATGGGAAACCAATATGTTTCAGATGTCAAGTTGCTGGACATGTGGCAAAGAATTGTCCACAAAGACAGAGCTCTAGAGCAGTGAAGCCTGTATCGTCTGACTCGCAAGGAAACAAGAGTCCCCAGGTTGTTGGGAGTCGAGCGATTCAGGGTGGGCGGACAGACTCGAAAGATGCACTCCCAGCCTGTGACCAGTTGTTGCAACGTGCTGTTGGTACATGTCCTGTGGTAGAGCTTTCAATTGGTGGTATCGCCACTAAAGGCCTTTTAGTCACAGGTAGTCAGGTGAGCACAATAACTGAGCAGTTTTTTAGAGCGCATTTGTGTGGTACAGATGATGACATCCTCTCCACGGCTGGTTGGCTCAAACTCACAGCAGCCAACGGGCTTGACATACCCTACCTGGGTTACTTAGAGCTTGCAGTAGAGACAATGGGGATTAAAATGGGTGATTGTGGTTTTCTAGTGGTCAAAGATATCTCAAGCCCTGGAAACACAGTACCTTGCATTATAGGAATGAATATAATCAGTAGATGTAGACAACTTGCTCAAGCAGAGTTCAACACCACCTTAGGGGGAAAATTAGATTCCGATTGGATACATGTTTTTCAGAAAGTACATACATGTGCTGTAAATCGGAAACCTGTTGTTCGTATAGCTGGAAAATGGATGGAACACATACCTGCAGAATCTGTTGTGACAATTCCAATGAAGGGCTTCAGAAGTGGTGTTGGGGAGGAAAGTCCTCTGTTGTTAGAGCCTCTTAGCACTCCTTTGCCGGGAGGTTTGATAGTCATTCCCTCCCTCGTTGATGCACACTGTAACTGCATACCTGTCAAAATTCTGAATCGCTCTCAGGAGGATGTTTGGTTATCACCCAGAACTCGCTTAGGTACTCTGTCAAGGGTAGAGGGCATAGACAGTTTACAGCAGTATGAGGTGCAGTTTCGAAGGATTTCTGCCGATCTTGAACAGGTGACTTTAAATATGAAGAGTGGACAAAGCAGAGATCGGGTGAAGGACATCTTGGATAAGGTTGATGTAGGTGGAAGTGAGTATGAGCAAACTCAGCTTAGGTCATTGTTGGCAAAGTATGTTGATATCTTTGCCCTCACTGAGGAAGACCTAGGTTATACAGACCAGATTACACATGGAATTCATCTAACCGATGATGAGCCTGTCACCCAGCCCTACCGTCGCATTCCTCCTAATCAGTATAAAGAAGTAAAGGATCACATCTCACGCCTGGTAAAGAAAGGAGTCATACAAGAGTAATAGTGCCTATGCTTCCCCAATTGTGCTGGTACGTAAAGTAGATGGCAGTATAAGGCTGTGTGTAGACTATCGTAAGCTAAATCAGAAAACAAAAAGAGATGCCTTTCCATTACCCCGTATCGATGAGAGCTTTGATGCTCTGCAGGGGGCATGTTATTTTTCGACAATTGATTTAGCAAGTGGCTATCATCAGGTGGCTGTGGCAGAAGGAGACAGACACAAGACGGCATTCTCAACTCCTTTTGGGCTCTATGAATTTTTGCGTATGCCTTTCGGGGTCTGCAATGGACCTGCAACCTTCCAAAGGCTGATGCAGGCCACTATGAATGATCTTGTTTTCCAGATTTTGTTAGTGTACCTGGATGATATTTTGGTATATTCCTCAACATTCCAGGAGCACTTGGTAAGGCTGGAAACTGTACTGAAGAGGCTGAAGGACACTGGTCTCAAGGTCAAGTTAGACAAATGTCACTTTCTTCAGACAGAGGTAGTGTTCTTGGGACATCGAATTTCTGCCGATGGTATTGGCACAGGCCCTATGAAAGTAGCAGTTATAAGACAGTGGCCAGTTCCATCTACACTGAAGGAATTGAGATCATTCCTTGGACTTTGCAGTTATTACAGACGATTCATTCAGGGGTTCTCGAAGATCGCTGGCCCACTTCATGATGTGGTAAATTCATGTCTGACCAATAAAAGCTCCCGCAGAATTGTTGTCTTTTTGGGGAGACGGTGGACTGAAGAATGTCAAACAGCTTTTGATACACTCAAGGATAAGATCACTAGTGCACCTATTTTTGCACTATTGTTGAAAATAGTTTGTTGTTGGGCAATTGTTGAAAAGTTTCGGGGTTATTTGTTGGGGTCCAGATTTACTGTGATAACTGACAATAATCCTTTATGCCACTTAGACAGCAAAGTTTGGAGCGATAGAACGGAGATGGGTTTCACAGCTGTCTGTCTTTGATTTTGATGTGCAGTATTGTCCGGGGTATCGAAACACAGTAGCGGATGCACTGTCTAGGCAGCCATTTGCAGGGGAGCCTGACCCAGTCTCGGAGGACGCCGAGAATGATGGGTGTGTAGCGGTCTGTGGTTGGATTCATCGTGGTACAGACTTGGATGTGGCACTTGTGGCAGCTGGGACGAGCAGCTGTAAAGTGAGGCAAATGCGAGCTGCTGTGGTGTCCAACACTAATGATGGTAGTCCTCGAGGTCAGGGAAATACCCCTACGTTTCCATGTTACTCAACTGATGAATTAATGGTTCTTCAACAGAAAGACTTGGTGATTAGTGGGTTCAGAGAATGAAATCCTTCTTGGCTTCTAGACCCCTGGAGGTGATTGCTGTAGATTTTACAGTGCTGGAGCCCGCGTCTGATGGTCAAGAAAATGTTCTGATAATCACTGATATTTTCACAAAGTTCAATCAGGCCTTTCCTACACGAGATCAGAAAGCAGACACCACTGCCAAGGTACTACTTAGGGAATGGTTCATGAGATATGGTGTCCCAGCACGGCTACATTCTGATCAAGGCCGTAACTTTGAGAGTGAAGTGGTGGCCGTACTTTGTAAGCTTTATGGGGTGAAAAAGAGCTGCACTACTCCATACCACCCTACTGGCAATGCTCAGTGTGAACGGTTCAGTAGGACTCTACATGACCTGTTGAGGACGTTGCCACCTGAAAAGAAACGCCATTGGCCAGAATACCTGCCAGAGTTGGTTTATGCATATAATGCCACACCTCATGCGACTACTGGATATTCGCCATATTATTTATTGTTTGGCACTGATCCTTACCTCCCAGTGGACGCCCTACTGGGACAAGAGCAGGGTGTAGACCAGAAACATGACTGGCTGTTGGTCCACCAAAAGCGTCTGACTGATGCACATGTCAAGGCTAGGGAATACTCTGAACAGAAGGCTGCTGAGCGCATTTCCTTGCACAAGGATAAAGTCTATTGCCCGAAAATCGAGATCGGTGCACTGGTGTACCTGAGGAACCGGCCAGTAGGCCGTAAAAAAATCCAGGATGCCTGGGGACCAGTTATATATCGGGCAGTAGGGGTCCTGGACAACACCTACACAGTAGAGCCTTTAGAAGGAGGGCCTATAAAGAGGGTTAACCGAGTTGACATCAGGCCGTGTGTGAGTATTCCTACTCCTGCCCCCAGGAGAAGGAGTAAGGCGCAAGATGAGAAGTCAGAGTGTCCAGGTGAAGTAGAGTCTGAGGATTTAGATTCAGAGGTTGTGGTTCTGAGGAAGGAGGCCTCTCATGCACCTGCAGTAAGAGATCTAAGCCCCCAGTTGGTTGGTCGACAAAGTATTGAGCATGAGTCTGACGGGTTACTTAGTGTAGAATTGGGTGACTCTGACGGTGACAATGTTCCATCAGAGCCTGCTGAGGCTTTGAGGACTAAGGAAAGACTGGGGAAAGCCACTGGTGTGTTAACTCTTCCTGTCCCTGCACCACGCAGACATAGTAAAAGACCTAATGCAGGACAGCATTCAAATGTGCACCATGAGCCAAGGTCAGTTGTAGATCGTAGTGCAATAAGTCCGGCAGCACTTACACAGATATTAGCTGATTTGAGTTCTGTTTTATTCCGGGAAGCGGTGAAAGAAGTTAAGAGTACTATGTTTGTAACTGAGTAATCGAGGACACTTACCCTGATGCAGGGGAGAATGTAACCAGGTGATATTTAGAGGGGGTCTGGATATTCACAATATTACTGATGTGTATATAGCTGCAGACAAATAAGAGAGCCCCTTTAAGAGTTGGTGGGTGACGTCATCGCGTGTACGTGCACATGCGCAATCGCGCAATTAAGAAGTTATAGAGTAAGCTACAGGTGGTCGCGGTTTCTTTTACGAGTTTATTCTAACACTATCCAGGGAGCTGGATGTTGACACAGGATTGTGTTGATTAGCGAGTGTGGCTAAGTTGATGCGCCACGCGTTTAGACGAGGCCTGGTAGCGCAGGGGTGATTATATTAGTGTACACCGTTAGGAACATCGGGAAAAGTGAGTAATGTTAACCATTATAATATTTTGGTGATGTAAGTGTATTGTGTGAGTGTCATTGTAATGTAACTATTAGTGCACTTCTAAGATGTTTTGTTTTCTTCCTAGAGTGCCACTACCGTATTGTTAGTATTGTTAGTGTTGTTAGTATTATTACTGTGGGAATTATTGCTCTTTCTGTTTAATTATGGTAAGGAAACAAGGACAAATTTGTGTTTTCCTTCATTTATAATGGGAGTCATTTATTGTTTAGAACAGAAGTAATTCTGACGCTGTACTTTGGTTTATTTGTTTCCTTTTTTTCCCCTTTTCTGTTCAGTTAAATACAAATGAAATGTAGACTCCTAACCAATCACATGGAATAAATTGTGAACCCCATCGGATTTTTTTTGTGGAACCTGTGTTTTATTTTCCTACGGCCACATATAGATTACATGGTATGGCTTTATGTCTTTTCTATACATACCCTCTGGTGAGGAGCAGGTCTGTCGCCAGCTGCAGAGGGCCACACACCTGTGCTGGAAAATGTCCATTATCTGACAATTGAAGACATTCCAAAAATTGCAAAAAAACATATTTACAGATTTTTTTTGGTCAACAATTGGGAAATGAATATAATGAAATGTGATGAATGAAAGTAGCAGTACCACTTATACTCTAAAAACAGAATAAAAGAATAAAAAGTGTTTCATGCGTCACTGCTGATGTACAAACACAATAATATGAATAAATTAGTCTATGAATTCATTTGTACAAGAATTTATGAATGGGATTAATTCACTTGTACTGTAGCAATTTTATGAATCTGTTTTGATCAACACTCAAGGCCTTATTCACACAAGGTTTTGTCCTAGTACTAAACCTATGCTTGTAAACTGGGGAGTTGACATTTTCTTAAGTGGCGAATGAATGATTTTTATTAAGGAACATGACTTGTTCAACAGTACAGGGACTGAGTCTGTCACTTTTTATTTACTACTTCCACTGCCTGTTACAGTATTCTCTCACACTGGACTGAGGCAGCAGGTTTCTTGGCTGGTTTCATGCTAACAGTTTAAAAGCATTGTCTCTATTCACTAGTGAAGCGGATGACTCTCGATATCTGCACTAGGGAATCTCGTCAGAATTCAGATCCGAAGCTTCAGACGTCACATAGCACGTTGCCTTGGAGAGCTTCTGTGACGTGTTTCACTCATCACAAGAAAACTGCGAAGGTGTCGCTATTCAGATTGCATACCAACCTTGGAAGGTAAGGAAGTGTTTCTGATAACTAGCGCTCTAAATTAGCCAACTAGTACACTATAACTAGCGCGCTAACGGAAATGTATATGGTAAGCAGTGAGTAGTAGCTGTAACGATATGCCTCTGTTGTGTTGTTATTTATTCACTTTTTTAAACTTTTATTCTTTATATTTTGGCCTTACTAAACTATTATAAACTACTAAACTAAATATTTGTCGCTGAAAGGAACTCACTACGGTTATTAAATGTAGCACGGAAATGTTTTAAGCTATAGTATGATATTTTTGATCAAACTATCTACGGTCTTAGAACTAGTTAGCATTTGTGCTCTCGCTCTCTCTCTCTGTCTGTCTGTCTCTCTCTCTCTCTCTCTCTGTCTGTCTGTCTGTCTCTCTGTCTCTCTCTCTCTCTCTGTCTGTCTCTCTCTCTCTCTCTCTCTCTCTCTGTGGCTAGGTTGTGAACATTGACTAGCTCACTGCTCTTGTCACTACTGTTAGCAATATTGTGGTGAAAACATTGATTTTACAAAGTGCCATCTCCATGTCTTCACAGTGATTTACTGAAAAATGTTGAGGAAACGTACAGGAATAAAAACCAGCAGCCTGGACTTTGATGCACTGGGTAAGAGCGTAGTAATGTGTAAATGAGTTATCAGTGATGAACATGTAGCTGTTATAGTAAAAATGACACGTCTGTGATGTGGTGTGTGTGTGTGTGTGTGTGTGTGTGTGTTACAGAGGAGAAGGCCAGTCTGAAGAGGCAATATAAAATGATGCAGGGTGATTTGGAGGCCAGCAAAATCCATTTCCAGGACATTATCCGCAAGCAGTGGTCAGTCAGATAGTCCCCGATACACATACATGCTGTTTTTTTTCTGAACACTCCACATCTTGAGGGATCTCTGCCTCATAGCTCCTGGGTTCTGGTTCGATCCAGAGCTCAGTTTACTGTCTGTATGGAGTTCTCCTCATGTCTCTGTGGGTTCTTTATGGGTTCTTCAGATTCTTCCTACTGTACAAAGAACATGCCAGTAGTTTGATTGGTGAATCTAAATTGGCTCTATAGGTGCGACTCCATCTACTGGCATGTTTTTGGGAGGTGGGTAGATCCAGGTAGTCCTAGATCATTCCCAGTGTTTCTTGGGATAGACTCCAGATCCACCGCCACCCTGACCAGGATAAAGTGCTGGGAACTTATAGGAACCTCACGTTTTGATTTTGACTCTTTAACATACTCTTGAAGAATATGTTGAATTTTACTTGTACAGTTTTTGTTCCAGTCATAATCACAAAGCATGTTTTTTTTTTTTATCATGAAGACTACGATTAATTTAGTTTTATTGTTGATGACAGAATTAATTTCCCACTTTAAATTCTCATTCAATTTGTCATAGTATTCATAATTATTCATGTTATTATCATTTTGTAAACACATCACTCTGTTCACGTGTGTTGCCTGTTAGTCTGGAGGAAAATCAACTGCGTAAGGAGTGCAAGAAATTGGAGGAGAAACTGCGTGTGCCTCAGAGTCAGCGGCTCAGGCAGGCTGACATCCGCTGTGTCCAGCAGCTCCGGGCTCTCCTGAAGCGCCGCGACGAGCTCGACAAGCGTGTGGAAAAAGAGAGACTCATTCAAGTAAAGCTTGAGCAAAAGGTGATGACCTTCAGACATCACACACACACACAGCAAACATACACAATAAAGTCACATGCTGTTCATTTAGCAGCATCCTGTTTTCAATATTATGCCACACATATCAATATTATACCTTGTCTAGACAGTGTGTATGTCTTTGAAGGACTACACATTTTATCCTAACATTGATTTTAAAGAGCCTTAAAAAGTATGTTTTGTGACAAACTTGACTGTATTTGAACAGATCCAGAGTGTTCAGAAGAAACTGGAAGAGCATAAGCGGAAGGCTCACGCTCGCCACACTGAAGAGGTCACTCACAAGCTGGAAAATAAACTGGAACGCGTGAGTTAGAGTTGTTAGATTCTGTGTTACAAACAGGTCATAAGGTGCATCTCAAGTCACATAGTAGGCTATTTCACACCATTTTGTAGCATAAATAAGTTGAGTTGTGTATCCACACTACAAATTCCATCAAGACGAAGTGATGCACTTATTCACCAAAATAAAAACAAAGTGTGGAATGTTGGTCACTTCATGCCCTCAACCCTCACAGCTACCAGGCGCTGAGACTGGACACTGCGGTGGACAAGACATCTTACAGATGTCTTTTAAATTAGTGAGCTCTTTCTGTGAGCTAAGAGCAAATGCTGGCCTAGTGGAAAACTACAGCTAAGTAACGCAAATGTGCAAACAAGTTAAACATGGCAAACTTTGCAGCTACACAATAAAATAGAACAAACTGTAAAGCAGGAAGCTGTGAAAAACATTGCATACCCTCGGGTCAGACTGAAGAAGATAATTTAGCAACACAATATAGATGCAGAGTCACTGTTACCACCCTATAGTTGATTATTTTCCCAAAACTGCATATCACAGCAATCTTCCCTGTGAAATAATATGGTATAAATATCAGCTACTAACTCCAACCTTTTAGCGTGACTGTAAAGCAGGGTTTTATTTGTTTTTTAAAAGTTGTAATATTTACCTCTGTAAACTTTTTTCTTGTCCTTCATTTACCCACCTACAGACTCTCATTCGCCACAACAAGAAGGTGGTGAAGAAACATCAGCTGAAAGAGGAGATAGAGAAGCTGCAAAAGGACCATGTTCATTTCCAGCAGCTGCACCACTGTCAGCATGAGGTCAGAGCTTATAGTGTGACTAGGGTCAGGATTTAATCACATGCATGAGAAGCCTGTGGTTAACGCAGGAGATGTTCTCTTTTACAGGAGCTTCAGAAAGTCCAGCAGGAGATTGCTGAACTCATGACCATGATAGAGGAAGAACATGATGTCAGGTGAACTGAATTTACTGCATTTATTTACATGTATGAGTACCATGTGGACAGGATTCACTTTTTGCTAAACGAAAATAGATAGTAAAATGTTTATGTTTATGGTGTTTTAAGTGTTACACCAGCACTGTAGAATTCTCAAATCTAATTGGACAGAAAGTGTTGATTAATTTTCTATAAGAGCTGCCCTTCATATGAAAATCACAGATCTGTATTAATCATTCTGATCCCTCCAATAATCAGATGAATGATCATATTATAGTTATTATTATTATTATTATTACTATTATTATTGTTCGTGTGTATGTAAACAGGCTCTGTGTTTTTTGTGTGATGTTCAGGGAGAAAATACTGACAAAACTGGAGAATTTGAAGGAGAAGAATGAGAAGAATAAGAAGAAACGGCTTCAACAAATCGCTGAGGTGGATGAGCTGAAGAGGCAGCTTGAAGTGGAGCAACGTCTTGATAAGTTCATAGAAACTAAGTGTCGTGAGAGGAAAGGACTGGAGGAGGCACAACTCAGACGCGGTGAGAGCTCAAAAATATTGGCACCTTTGGTAAAAAAGTTATTTCATGGTCTAGTTAAGTCTCTCATTGGAAATATGAGAGAAATTTAAGCTTATTTGAAGTTATTCTGAAGAAAATATAAAACACTTAATGACTTAATATCATTCCTATAATGCCTGATGATGAAGTTTCCTCATTATTTAATCATCTAATCTTCACCTTGTTGAAGAAAGAGCATTGGGAATTGACCTTTGTGTCACTCTATATTTATTCCCCAGTAAAACAGGAAGTCATGGTTCTCTTATGACATCCTAATCACTCATAGCCAAATGAAAGAGTAAAGTGTATAATGCAGCCTTGCTTGAGTTAAGGTTTATTTACAAGAATTTGTAAGAATAGCAATAAGGTGTATAACTACAGGGTTTTAATTTTTCTTGGAAATTTATTTGAGTGAAATGTTGGAGAAGTGACAGATTAAGCTTATTAACCATTTATAATTGTTTTACCCAACATTACAAAGAGTGGCAATAATTCTAGAGCTGACTGTTTTAGATTATATTATTTACCTAGTTCAGTTAACCAGACTAATATAGTTGGAAACTTGGATGATGATGATGATGATGATGATGATTGCAGAAATGAAGAAGCAGCAGTTGATCAAATTAGAGAATGAAGCATTAGAGGACCTTTTCCGCCGGCTCAGGGAGGTGACCGGCGAGGAAGATTTGGAAATGCTCGTGACCAAATGTTTACAGCGTGAGTCAGCTCTGTCTAATCTCCATCTAATTTCAGATGATTAATGCTTCAGATTGGATCTGTAATAAAGGTTGTGTCTAATTTAACCTGGTTGCTGTATAACATTGTGTATTGTTTACAGGTGAAGAAAAGTTCATCTTTTACTATAGATACCTTACTGAGCAAAGAAGAGAGATTGAGGATTTGAAAGCTGAAATCAGATCGGTAAGTCAAAATCAACATTTTTTACTATTTTTCCAGTAATCTAAATATACCTGATCAGCCAGGAGATGAAGCTAACAAAGTCAGTGTAACTAAGAAATAATAGATAATTTCCAAATCAGCATTTTGTTCACTGAATGTAAAAACCATGACAACATGTGGCTTCAGACTCAGATAAGATGTGTTTAATTTAAATACCTAAATAAGTACAATTTATTCATGGAAGGTTGACCTTAATTGCTGTACGTAAATAAGAGCATAAAAATATAAGTGAACAATAGAAATGACATGGAAATTTTTAAAAACAAATCTGAATCTGACCCATCTGAAGTCATCACCTCTTTTTATGTTCATATGAAACATCACAAACACGCTTACCCGAAAATAGCTCACTGTGTGTTCCTGTTCCCTGATCCAGACAAAAGAGGAGATGGAGAAGTTGAGAGATCGGAGATCGGAAGAACCCCCCACCCTCAATCAGCAGAGAGACATTGAATCTCAGATCCAGGAACTCACTGAGATCCTGGATCAGCTTAATACAGGTGAGACAAGGAGGTGCTGACTAAATAATATGTAAACAAGTGCTCTAGCACATACTGCAAGTGCACAAGATCTATACCTAAATGCTGAGTTGTGTAGAGTTGTGCAGTGTATAGAAAACAGGGTTTTGTTATTTCACTGGATTTATAATTTACAAGCACAAGTAAAAAGAAATTGAGATTTTGGGTAAAACAGATACAGTGCAAGTTTTTTTTTAATGAGATCCTTAGAACATGTAAAAAAGGTTTTTGTTTCACACATTTTTGTGTGTGTGTGTGTGTGTGTGTGTGTGTGTGTTAATGTAGGGGTGAGCGACTTGTATCATGAGATCGGTTGCGATCCTCCGTTGGACAAAGTGCTCAGTTGTCCAGGTTGGCTTAAAGACTCCAGCCTTACAATTCACCTGAGGCTACTGGCCCAGAAAACCAGTGAGCTGGTCGCTGTCCAGAATTTCATCAAATTCAAGGTACAGTAACGATGAAACAAGATCCACGTGTCCAACATTTCTTGTTTTTAGTGAGATCGTCTCTTGCACCTGGTTTGAATAGGATTAGGACTTTTTGATTCACAGCGCCGTGTTTTTTACTTTTTATATTCTAATCTCTGTGTATTTGTGAGGTGTAAAATAGTAAGTGGTGTAATCAAAATATGTTAAAAGATATGTTAAAATACATTTAAAGCCGCTCTGCTATTAAGAATGTTGACGTTCTGAGTTTGATCACTTAGTGTCACTCTGATGTAAATCCAGCGCTTAGCTTCAGATCTGTTCCTCTTCCATCTTTTCACACCATAATTCTGTTAATTCTATAGTCTTGCATTCATTTTACTCACATTCTAAATAAGAGGACATCAGCAGGACAAATATTAACAATTAGAGGAGATTTCAGGAATGCAGTCAGGAAATTTTCATTTTCCAGGAATCAGTAAAAACTGTTGTGTGAAATTAATCACATCTCCACTCTCTCCACTTCTAAAAATATTTTAAAAACCAAACTGACGCAAGATAAAATTTTAATCTACAAACTTCACATATAAAGCTACTCACTTCAATTAAAGTGTAATGGTGGCAATCAGTATTATTTCTTTCTTTTTTTATTATACTGTATTAGATAATATAAGATAGCTTTCATCCCATAGTTGAGAGAGTAAAGGAGACAAAGTTTGTCCTCCTATTGTACAGGGTTTTGATGTATTTGATATGTCTCTGTTTACGGCAGATTCGGGTCAGTAGGAGTTTTGTTCTAGTTCGGACAGCTCAGACTGAGTTATCTGTGTTGTTTTCTCTTAACAGGATCAGGATCAGGAACTAGCTCAGGTGCCGGCTCTTGTCGTTCAGCCTCCTGCCGAGCAGCCTCTTGAATTTAGGTAAGTGTGTCAAGACTGTAAGGCTGAAAATGTTAAGTTACGTCTTACAGGTGATTTTTTTTCATCATGCTCATCATGATTTTCTCTGACTTTCTTTGTATTCATGTTAGTAAGTTGATAAATGCCAATCAGACTTGTATTACCAAGCCTGTTCTTAACACAACTGATTTGCATTTGCCCCCAAATTATAATAAATAATATTAATTTATTTACCAATTATATTTACAGTTCAATGATATACAATTCATACAATATTTATAAATATTTAAATACAATTCAGTACAATTATAATTTACACAGACTAAAAAAACCTCAGGATTTGTGCATGACCAAGTTATGTTTATACTCCAGTGATATGGATCAAGTGAGTATCCCCGATTATGACAAGCGACCTTTGACCCTGGAAGAACTTCGCCAGTTCGTTACGAAAATGGTAAGAAAACACACACACAAACACACACACACACACACACACAGGAAGTAGTCTTTGGTTTAATCACGTTACATGGTGCTTTGGTTTTAAGTTTTAAACTGTGTCTCTGTGCAGATTCTTGAAAAAGAAAAAGTGAAGCGTGAGGCAAGGGTCAAGAGGGCCCGGCTTAAGAAAAGTCAGGGCTCTGTCCATCCAAAGACCCTCACCCAGTGAAAAATGAGACTGGTCCCACCATCTCTGAGGGTAAAGCCACTGACTGTCTTCAAACAACGTCTGAAGAACTACCATTTCCAGAAGCACTTAAACTTTCTTTCCCTGTTTTTATGTATTGTCACAGTATATGTTAAAGAAATAAAAACACCAATTTTAGGCTAATGGTATCCTAAGTCTGTAACCTATTGAACCAATGTTAATGTATTCAATGATAGAGACTTAAAGCACTTTTGTACTTCGCTCTGACGCTTCTGCCAAATGCCAGAAATGTAAATGTAAAAGTGAAAAGCCAGAGGTCTGTCCATCCAAAGACAGCCCCATTGTAAGAACTCGCTGGATGCGGGAGAGTTAGAATCCATATGCGGATCTTTATTGAAATCAACAGGCAGAATCGTAAACGGCAAGGCAGGCAAAAAGGCCAAAACCGGAAAGCAATAACTAGGCAAACAAAACCAAAACAGAAACTGAGAATCGAAGAATCAGGAAAAAAGGCAAACACACGCCTCCCATTCCACAGCGTGGTTCGAGGTGCTGGAATAAATTAGTCGTGCTGCTTCCTTTAGTTGCCACAAACTTCAGACATATTTTACAGCGGGCTTTGGCTTGTTTAACGTCTGAAGTTGCAAACCCGAACCATTTCCATGCAATTGAAGAAACCGCACCTCTCTTGGAAACAAGCTGCTTGGTTTCGTCAGCGCATGCTGCCATGTTGTATTTAGTACTTCCCAAGTGTAAATCACAGAGAGGCGTCGCAAAACTACGGAAGCTCGCTGCGCCAAACCAAAAGTGAAATCGTAAAATCGATTTTCGTTTTTTCAACATCGACATTTTCAAATTAATTCAAATTAATTTCGACAAATTCGAATTAATCGATAATGACGATTAATCGCGCAGCTCTACATGAACACAGTCAATATTCCGGCGAGGGCTCCCTCTGGCGGTCTGGACCTGTGAACACCGTGACAGAACCCCCCCCTCTAGGAACACCTCCAGGTGCTCTACGCCGGGGGTGACCCCTGGAACGAGGAGCGGGCCTGTTGGGGAATTTAAGGTGGAACTCCTCGGTGAGGGCTGGGTCCAGGATATCCGAAGCGTTCACCCAGCAGTGCTCCTCCGGGCCATACCCTAACGGGCCATAGGCTAACGCGCCATCGATGTCCAGGGGCGGGGGCGGTTCCAGAGGTGAAGGGGTAACCATACCTTCTGGCCCACTTGGTATTCATGCTGAGGGCGTCGCCAGCAGTTCGCCTGGATCTCCTGTCTCCTCACCGCCCGCTGAAGTCTCACATGAGCCCGTTCCCAGGCCACCTGACTTCTTCTAGACCAGTCCTCCACACTCGGGACACAAGACGGTTCTCCAGACCAGGGGAATAGTGGAGGCTGGTAGCCTAGAATACATTGAAATGGAGTCAGCCCAGTGGATGAATGACGTAAAGAATTCTGGGCATGTTTTTATGAAAACTGTGTTCTTTAAAATGATATTTGTAAGATTACGTTAAAAAACAACAACAATTAATTCCATATTCATAGTTTGAAAAATCTTACACTGATTGTCTGTATCCTTGAGGAAACAATTTTCCTCCAGGTTTTTTTTTTTTTTAAAAACTAATGATCATGTCAAAGCTTTTTAGTCTAACGATGATATTTAATTTATTTAATTACAAACATCGGTGTTGTTTAAAGTTAATAAAAATGGAATTGATCACAACAGTGGGTTTATTTGTGAACACTGCTAGACAATCATATAAAAGCCAGCAAATGGATAACTAACGCCTGGGACCCCCGCCCTATGTGGGGCTCGACCCCAGACGCCCGTGGTGTGTGTGCGCACGCCAGCACACGGTGTAATGAGACCCATGCGCAGGATTCAGCGAAGCACTGCTTACACTGATAACAATCATGGACCAGGACACAAACACAAGGATCCCTATTTATAGGGGTAGACATTAGGGCTAATGGGATACAGGTGACACAATCAGGATAGGAACAATAGGAAGGGCGTAACAAAAGACACACAAAGAAGCAGGCTTCCAAGGTTCACCTGCCAGCGCCCTCTCTGGGCCTGGCAGGGAACTGTCCAGCTGTTCCTGACATAACCCCCTCCTCTAAGGCGCAGCTCCCGAAGCGCCCAACCTCCGCCTAGGGGACGCCTCAGGAGTAGGCGGAAGATGTAGTTCATAGAGGGGAGATGCAAGGCCTGATGTAGTTCATAAATGCAGTCTATGGCGATGCCCCAGGTCCCAGGGGTAAGTTGACATCCGGCCCTAGAAAAAAAACGGGAGGGAAGCGTCTTCCACCCGTGGTGCCGAGCGACGTTCTCCACGGAAACTCCATCGCGGAGCGGCGTCCCCGGCTGACAAGGTGGTGGAAGCCCGCCTCCAGTGGGACCGATAAAAAGGGGGTGTCCCCCATGGCCTGAAGTCGAGTGACGTCCTCCTTGTAAATTCCCTGGGGGAGCGACGTCCTCGACCATAACGAAGATGGGGACACCTCCCTGGGGAAACGGATCCGCCGGATGCCATCCACCGGTTGTCCAGGGCTCTAGCCAGCAGACTGCAAACCCTTACCGAAGACAGGAACTAGCTGGGAATCCCGCTGGGTCTCAGAAATGGTCCATGATTCTGTAACGTCTGGGACCCCCGCCCTATGCGGGGCTCGATCCCAGACGCCCGTGGTGTGTGTGCGCACGCCAGCACACGGTGTAATGAGACCCATGCGCAGGATTCAGCGAAGCACTGCTTTTATTACATTTAAGACGCGACATAGGGAAACAAACGTAACACTAGACATGGTGTGGTTAACTAAACAAAACAAAACCTAGACCTTAGCTTGGACATGGAACCTAGCAAACAAAACCCCAACAGAAACCACGGTACAGATAACAATCATGGACCAGGACACAAACACAAGGATCCCTATTTATAGGGGTAGACATTAGGGCTAATGGGATACAGGTGACACAATCAGGATAGGAACAATAGGAAGGGCGTAACAAAAGACACACAAAGAAGCAGGCTTCCAAGGTTCACCTGCCAGCGCCTTCTCTGGGCCTGGCAGGGAACTGTCCAGCTGTTCCTGACAATAACCATGTGTAACACCCTCACCGCCTGATGAGGACAGATATTAATCATTAAATCAGAAAGACACATCAGACTCTGAGCTGCTGCTTTCCTCAGAATGGTTTTATTATTTGAATTATTCACATTATTTACATGAATCAATCGGCAATTTACATATTTGCCGATAAAACTTACACGAAAAGAGTTGAAAGAAGAATAAAGAAAAAACCTTACACATTAACCAATATTCTTTAAAAATAATACACATATATCTCCACTCTTTTTTTTACATTAATGTATCTATCCCCTGTTTCTTGCTTATAACAACTTGGGTTCTCACCAGTGTATTTACGTTGTGTTGGTGTGATTATGGAGAAAGGAAGAGGCCAGTTGTGGCTGTGTAAAACACACAGCAGCTCTCTTTTATTTGGATAGGTTTCTCTTCAAAGCAGGCACAATGAGATGAGTAGGCAGACATCCTTTCCAAAAGCAAACAGGTAAATAGGTTCCTTGCAGCTCTAATATGTTGGTGCATGGTACACCTCACCACAACTCACTTTTTTAAAAAGGACAAGACAACACGTGGTAGGTTCATGGTCTAATTCTTGGCCAGTGTTCTGTATGAAAACTGCCTAAACATTTGAAGGCCATTCCTTCGAGGTATTCCAGCTGATGCATTATAAACACTTGCACTTCAGATATGTTGATTCTCTTACCTTTCATTAATTTTAGAACTTCCTGTGATCATGCAGACTTGATAGAGTAGCACAAACATAACATGATAATATAAAAAAAAAATACCATTGAAATTATAGCAGGTTTAACATAATCAAGAGAAATAATATATTTGCTATAAAATGGATCTACTCACGCCATTCACAAAGAGAAATACAAGGTAATGTGACAATATCAGTAACTAGTGCAGCACGCTTACACAGAAACAGCAATCATTGCCAGCCAAAGTTATTATGAGCAAAGTCACACAATGAACCAGAAATCATCAGAAGCCTCTGGTTGGACAAAGCCCCATAATTTGCAGAGACCCTAGTTTTAGCAAAGTCCAAAACGGAACAGAAGAAGAAAAAAGCTTCAACACTTCACCAGATTAACAAACAGAAGCCTTTATTATTATTATTATTATTATTATTATTATTAAGGCCATTGGTTCATGCTCTGCCTGAGGGGCATTGTTGGTGTAAACAAAAACTGTGCCTAGCAGAGGATGGTTTCGATCCATCGACCTCTGGGTTATGGGCCCAGCACGCTTCCGCTGCGCCACTCTGCTCAATGCACACCCCAGATGGGACTCGAACCCACATGCTGAAGTTGGAGGACCACTGCCTGGCTGATGGACCATCATGGAGGGTGGAGTGCTGCTGGGCTGGGGAGTGCTGGTGGCTGAGGGTCCAGGGTCCACAAATGTGGGTTCGGTGTGGGGACCATGCTTGATAGAAGTGCTGGGCTCGATGGGAACAGCGCCAGCTTGTGCAAGTATGCCTAAAACAACATGATGAATAAAATATACATTAACAGTCTACATATATGGCAGAAAAATTTAAGCAATGGGTAAAGAGTTTAGGTGAGATATTTCAGATATAATATACTGAGACATTTTCATGCCAAAGTCTCCTCAGTAACTTGAGTTGGAGAATCTGGAAAAAAGTGATGAGTGTCCACAGGCCTGCATTGGACATTTACTTATCTGTAACATAAAAAAAAGACTGTCAGTTTGCTCATGACCTATAGATTACATGGTATGGCTTTATGTCTTTTCTGTACATACCCTCTGGTGAGGAGCAGGTCTGTCGCCAGCTGCAGAGGGCCACACACCTGTGCTGGAAAACTGCCATGGCCTTACGAGATTTTTGAGGCTTCAGTAGTAGTAGAAAATCTGTTGAAAATCAACAGCCTGGCTCGCAGTCACACTCTAATTCATCCCAAAGGTGTTCTATCAGGTTGCGGTCAGGACTCTGTCCAGGCCAGTCAGGTTTCTCCACACCAAACGTGCTCATTCATCTTTGTGGACCTTGCTAGTTGGAACAGGAAGGAGCCATCCCCAAACTGTTCCCAGAAAGTTGGGTGCATGAATTGGAATGCTGAAGCATTAAGAGTTCCTTTCACTGGAACTAAGGGGCCAAGCACAACCCCTGAAAAACAACACCTGAATACAATGATTTGGAGGGGTGTCCCAAAACTTTAGGCACTATAGTGTACATGAATCAGTAAATAAGCTTTGCATTTGTGAAGTATGAACGGGGCAAAGCAGCTGTGACATATGCTGACATTTGGTTTGTTACAATAACACAGCATTCAGTGATATTTTACTTATCGCACAGCCTGAACAATTTGAGCAAAACAGAATCTACAGGATTAATGACAGATATATGGCACATATGTACAAATTAATTCATAAACAAACAACAACAACAAAAAAAAACATCTAAAATCAGAATTCTGATTAAAGAAAGGTATGGGAACATTACTATAACATTAGTTTGTAGTTTTAAAAAATAATTCCCATTTGGAAAAATTCCTGTGATAAGAGCCTGAAAAAAGTTCTGGAAACAGCTGGACCTACTGTAAAAGCAACTTTGGTGAATATTTGTTGTCAGCAGTAACAAAACGTTTTAAGGACAGTTTGTTAACAACCAGATGTTATGTGTGTGTGTGTGTGTGTGTGTGCATGGTGTCCTCACATCACATCCCATTCAGGATGTATTCCTTCCTCTTGTTCAATGTTACCAGATTTGACTTCGGTTGGATTTACCACGAACTTGGCCAACTTTTTCTCAGTGCCAAGAGACTTCTTACTGTCACCACTATGATGTGGCCATATTAATAGTTTTACATACACACACACACACACACACACACATATATATAATATATATATATATATATATACACTATATTGCCAAAAGTATTCGCTCACCTACCTTGACTCGCATATGAACTTAAGTGACATCCCATTCCTAATCCATAGGGTTCAGTATGACGTCGGTCCACCCTTTGCAGCTATAACAGCTTCAACTCTTCTGGGAAGGCTGTCCACAAGGTTTAGGAGTGTTTATGGGAATTTTTGACCATTCTTCCAGAAGCGCGTTTGTGAGGTCACACACTGATGTTGGACGAGAAGGTCTGGCTCTCAGTCTCCGCTCTAATTCATCCCAAAGGTGTTCTATCGGGTTGAGGTCAGGACTCTGTGCAGGCCAGTCAAGTTCATCCACACCAGACTCTGTCATCCATGTCTTTATGGACCTTGCTTTGTGCACTGGTGCACAGTCATGTTGGAAGAGGAAGGGGCCAGCTCCAAACTGTTCCCACAAAGTTGGGAGCATGGAATTGTCCAAAATGTCTTGGTATGCTGAAGCATTCAGAGTTCCTTTCACTGGAACTAAGGGGCCAAGCCCAGCTCCTGAAAAACAACCCCACACCATAATCCCCCCTCCACCAAACTTTACACTTGGCACAATGCAGTCAGACAAGTACCGTTCTCCTGGCAACCGCCAAACCCAGACTCGTCCATCAGATTGCCAGATGGAGAAGTGCGATTCGTCACTCCAGAGAACGTGTCTCCACTGCTCTAGAGTCCAGTGGCGGCGTGCTTTACACCACTGCATCCCACGCTTTGCATTGCACTTGGTGATGTATGGCTTGGATGCAGGTGCTCGGCCATGGAAACCCATTCCATGAAGCTCTCTGCGCACTGTTCTTGAGCTAATCTGAAGGCCACATGAAGTTTGGAGGTCTGTAGCGATTGACTCTGCAGAAAGTTGGCGACCTCTTCGCACTATGCGCCTCAGCATCCGCTGACCCCGCTCCGTCAGTTTACGTGGCATACCACTTCGTGGCTGAGTTGCTGTCGTTCCCAAAGACTTCCACGTTCTTATTATAGAGCTGACAGTTGACTGTGGAATATTAAGGAGCGAGGGAATTTAACGACGGGATTTGTTGCAACAGGTGGCATCCTATCACAGTTCCACACTGGAATTCACTGAGCTCCTGAGAGCGACCCATTCTTTCACAAATGTTTTGTAAAAACAGTCTGCATGCCTAGGTGCTTGATTTTATACACCTGTGGCCATGGAAGTGATTGGAACACCTGATTCTGATTATTTGGATGGGTGAGCGAATACTTTTGGCAATATAGTATATATATATATATATATATATATTTATATATATATATATATGTGTGTGTGTGTGTGTGTTTTATCAGATAAAATTAATTACTTGTTACTCATGGAAAAGGAAAATAAAGGACAAAGCCCAGAATGTTTGGTAAACAATAAAAATTTCTTCAGAAACTCAGAAACTCGTGATAAACTGGAAAACAAGCAGAGAGACTTATTTCCATTATCTGACAATTGAAGACATTCCAAAAATTGCAAAAAAACATATTTACAGATTTTTTTTGGTCAACATTTGGGAAATGAATATAATGAAATGTGATGAATGAAAGTAGCAGTACCACTTATACTCTAAAAACAGAATAAAAGAATAAAAATAGTGTTTCATGCGTCACTGCTGATGTACAAACACAATATATGAATAAATTAGTCTATGAATTCATTTGTACAAGAATTTATGAATGGGATTAATTCACTTGTACTGTAGCAATTTTATGAATCTGTTTTGATCAACACTCAAGGCCTTATTCACACAAGGTTTTGTCCTAGTACTAAACCTATGCTTGTAAACTGGGGAGTTGACATTTTCTTAAGTGGCGAATGAATGATTTTTATTAAGGAACATGACTTGTTCAACAGTACAGGGACTGAGTCTGTCACTTTTTATTTACTACTTCCACTGCCTGTTACAGTATTCTCTCACACTGGACTGAGGCAGCAGGTTTCTTGGCTGGTTTCATGCTAACAGTTTAAAAGCATTGTCTCTATTCACTAGTGAAGCGGATGACTCTCGATATCTGCACTAGGGAATCTCGTCAGAATTCAGATCCGAAGCTTCAGACGTCACATAGCACGTTGCCTTGGAGAGCTTCTGTGACGTGTTTCACTCATCACAAGAAAACTGCGAAGGTGTCGCTATTCAGATTGCATACCAACCTTGGAAGGTAAGGAAGTGTTTCTGATAACTAGCACTCTAAATTAGCCAACTAGTACACTATAACTAGCGCGCTAACGGAAATGTATATGGTAAGCAGTGAGTAGTAGCTGTAACGATATGCCTCTGTTGTGTTGTTATTTATTCACTTTTTTAAACTTTTATTCTTTATATTTTGGCCTTACTAAACTATTATAAACTACTAAACTAAATATTTGTCGCTGAAAGGAACTCACTACGGTTATTAAATGTAGCACGGAAATGTTTTAAGCTATAGTATGATATTTTTGATCAAACTATCTACGGTCTTAGAACTAGTTAGCGTTTGTGCTCTCGCTCTCTCTGTCTGTCTCTCTCTCTCTCTCTCTCGCTCTCTCTGTCTGTCTCTCTCTCTCTCTCTCTCGCTCGCTCTCTCTCTGTCTGTCTGTCTCTCTCTCTCTCCCTCTCGCTCTCTCTGTCTGTCTCTCTCTCTCTCTCTCTCTCTCTCTCTCTATCTCTCTCTCTCTCTCTCTCTCTCTGTGGCTAGGTTGTGAACATTGACTAGCTCACTGCTCTTGTCACTACTGTTAGCAATATTGTGGTGAAAACATTGATTTTACAAAGTGCCATCTCCATGTCTTCACAGTGATTTACTGAAAAATGATGAAAAAACGTACAGGAATAAAAACCAGCAGCCTGGACTTTGATGCACTGGGTAAGAGCGTAGTAATGTGTAAATGAGTTATCAGTGATGAACATGTAGCTGTTATAGTAAAAATGACACGTCTGTGATGTGGTGTGTGTGTGTGTGTGTGTGTGTGTTACAGAGGAGAAGGCCAGACTGAAGAGGCAATATAAAATGATGCAGGGTGATTTGGAGGCCAGCAAAATCCATTTCCAGGACATTATCCGCAAGCAGTGGTCAGTCAGATAGTCCCCGATACACATACATGCTGTTTTTTTCTGAACACTCCACATCTTGAGGGATCTCTGCCTCATAGCTCCTGGGTTCTGGTTCGATCCAGAGCTCAGGTTACTGTCTGTATGGAGTTCTCCTCATGTCTCTGTGGGTTCTTTATGGGTTCTTCAGTTTCTTCCTACTGTACAAAGAACATGCCAGTAGTTTGATTGGTGAATCTAAATTGGCTCTATAGGTGCGACTCCATCTACTGGCATGTTTTTGGGAGGTGGGTAGATCCAGGTAGTCCTAGATCATTCCCAGTGTTTCTTGGGATAGACTCCAGATCCACCGCCACCCTGACCAGGATAAAGTGCTGGGAACTTATAGGAACCTCACGTTTTGATTTTGACTCTTTAACATACTCTTGAAGAATATGTTGAATTTTACTTGTACAGTTTTTGTTCCAGTCATAATCACAAAGCATGTTTTTTTTTTTATCATGAAGACTACGATTAATTTAGTTTTATTGTTGATGACAGAATTAATTTCCCAGTTTAAATTCTCATTCAATTTGTCATAGTATTCATAATTATTCATGTTATTATCATTTTGTAAACACATCACTCTGTTCACGTGTGTTGCCTGTTAGTCTGGAGGAAAATCAACTGCGTAAGGAGTGCAAGAAATTGGAGGAGAAACTGCGTGTGCCTCAGAGTCAGCAGCTCAGGCAGGCTGACATCCGCTGTGTCCAGCAGCTCCGGGCTCTCCTGAAGCGCCGCGACGAGCTCGACAAGTGTGTGGAAAAAGAGAGACTCATTCAAGTAAAGCTTGAGCAAAAGGTGATGACCTTCAGACATCACACACACACACAGCAAACATACACAATAAAGTCACATGCTGTTCATTTAGCAGCATCCTGTTTTCAATATTATGCCACACATATCAATATTATACCTTGTCTAGACAGTGTGTATGTCTTTGAAGGACTACACATTTTATCCTAACATTGATTTTAAAGAGCCTTAAAAAGTATGTTTTGTGACAAACTTGACTGTATTTGAACAGATCCAGAGTGTTCAGAAGAAACTGGAAGAGCATAAGCGGAAGGCTCACGCTCGCCACACTGAAGAGGTCACTCACAAGCTGGAAAATAAACTGGAACGCGTGAGTTAGAGTTGTTAGATTCTGTGTTACAAACAGGTCATAAGGTGCATCTCAAGTCACATAGTAGGCTATTTCACACCATTTTGTAGCATAAATAAGTTGAGTTGTGTATCCACACTACAAATTCCATCAAGACGAAGTGATGCACTTATTCACCAAAATAAAAACAAAGTGTGGAATGTTGGTCACTTCATGCACTCAACCCTCACAGCTACCAGGCGCTGAGACTGGACACTGCGGTGGACAAGACATCTTACAGATGTCTTTTAAATTAGTGAGCTCTTTCTGTGAGCTAAGAGCAAAAGCTGGCCTAGTGGAAAACTACAGCTAAGTAACGCAAATGTGCAAACAAGTTAAACATGGCAAACTTTGCAGCCACACAATAAAATAGAATAAACTGTAAAGCAGGAAGCTGTGAAAAACATTGCATACCCTCGGGTCAGACTGAAGAAGATAATTTAGCAACACAATATAGATGCAGAGTCACTGTTACCACCCTATAGTTGATTATTTTCCCAAAACTGCATATCACAGCAATCTTCCCTGTGAAATAATATGGTATAAATATCAGCTACTAACTCCAACCTTTTAGCGTGACTGTAAAGCAGGGTTTTATTTGTTTTTTAAAAGTTGTAATATTTACCTCTGTAAACTTTTTTCTTGTCCTTCATTTACCCACCTACAGACTCTCATTCGCCACAACAAGAAGGTGGTGAAGAAACATCAGCTGAAAGAGGAGATAGAGAAGCTGCAAAAGGACCATGTTCATTTCCAGCAGCTGCACCACTGTCAGCATGAGGTCAGAGCTTATAGTGTGACTAGGGTCAGGATTTAATCACATGCATGAGAAGCCTGTGGTTAACGCAGGAGATGTTCTCTTTTACAGGAGCTTCAGAAAGTCCAGCAGGAGATTGCTGAACTCATGACCATGATAGAGGAAGAACATGATGTCAGGTGAACTGAATTTACTGCATTTATTTACATGTATGAGTACCATGTGGACAGGATTCACTTTTTGCTAAACGAAAATAGATAGTAAAATGTTTATGTTTATGGTGTTTTAAGTGTTACACCAGCACTGTAGAATTCTCAAATCTAATTGGACAGAAAGTGTTGATTAATTTTCTATAAGAGCTGCCCTTCATATGAAAATCACAGATCTGTATTAATCATTCTGATCCCTCCAATAATCAGATGAATGATCATATTATAGTTATTATTATTATTATTATTATTACTATTATTATTGTTCGTGTGTATGTAAACAGGCTCTGTGTTTTTTGTGTGATGTTCAGGGAGAAAATACTGACAAAACTGGAGAATTTGAAGGAGAAGAATGAGAAGAATAAGAAGAAACGGCTTCAACAAATCGCTGAGGTGGATGAGCTGAAGAGGCAGCTTGAAGTGGAGCAACGTCTTGATAAGTTCATAGAAACTAAGTGTCGTGAGAGGAAAGGACTGGAGGAGGCACAACTCAGACGCGGTGAGAGCTCAAAAATATTGGCACCTTTGGTAAAAAAGTTATTTCATGGTCTAGTTAAGTCTCTCATTGGAAATATGAGAGAAATTTAAGCTTATTTGAAGTTATTCTGAAGAAAATATAAAACACTTAATGACTTAATATCATTCCTATAATGCCTGATGATGAAGTTTCCTCATTATTTAATCATCTAATCTTCACCTTGTTGAAGAAAGAGCATTGGGAATTGACCTTTGTGTCACTCTATATTTATTCCCCAGTAAAACAGGAAGTCATGGTTCTCTTATGACATCCTAATCACTCACAGCCAAATGAAAGAGTAAAGTGTATAATGCAGCCTTGCTTGAGTTAAGGTTTATTTACAAGAATTTGTAAGAATAGCAATAAGATGTATAACTACAGGGTTTTAATTTTTCTTGGAAATTTATTTGAGTGAAATGTTGGAGAAGTGACAGATTAAGCTTATTAACCATTTATAATTGTTTTACCCAACATTACAAAGAGTGGCAATAATTCTAGAGCTGACTGTTTTAGATTATATTATTTACCTAGTTCAGTTAACCAGACTAATATAGTTGGAAACTTGGATGATGATGATGATGATGATGATTGCAGAAATGAAGAAGCAGCAGTTGATCAAATTAGAGAATGAAGCATTAGAGGACCTTTTCCGCCGGCTCAGGGAGGTGACCGGCGAGGAAGATTTGGAAATGCTCGTGACCAAATGTTTACAGCGTGAGTCAGCTCTGTCTAATCTCCATCTAATTTCAGATGATTAATGCTTCAGATTGGATCTGTAATAAAGGTTGTGTCTAATTTAACCTGGTTGCTGTATAACATTGTGTATTGTTTACAGGTGAAGAAAAGTTCATCTTTTACTATAGATACCTTACTGAGCAAAGAAGAGAGATTGAGGATTTGAAAGCTGAAATCAGATCGGTAAGTCAAAATCAACATTTTTTACTATTTTTCCAGTAATCTAAATATACCTGATCAGCCAGGAGATGAAGCTAACAAAGTCAGTGTAACTAAGAAATAATAGATAATTTCCAAATCAGCATTTTGTTCACTGAATGTAAAAACCATGACAACATGTGACTTCAGACTCAGATAAGATGTGTTTAATTTAAATACCTAAATAAGTACAATTTATTCATGGAAGGTTGACCTTAATTGCTGTACGTAAATAAGAGCATAAAAATATAAGTGAACAATAGAAATGACATGGAAATTTTTAAAAACAAATCTGAATCTGACCCATCTGAAGTCATCACCTCTTTTTATGTTCATATGAAACATCACAAACACGCTTATCCGAAAATAGCTCACTGTGTGTTCCTGTTCCCTGATCCAGACAAAAGAGGAGATGGAGAAGTTGAGAGATCGGAGATCGGAAGAACCCCCCACCCTCAATCAGCAGAGAGACATTGAATCTCAGATCCAGGAACTCACTGAGATCCTGGATCAGCTTAATACAGGTGAGACAAGGAGGTGCTGACTAAATAATATGTAAACAAGTGCTCTAGCACATACTGCAAGTGCACAAGATCTATACCTAAATGCTGAGTTGTGTAGAGTTGTGCAGTGTATAGAAAACAGGGTTTTGTTATTTCACTGGATTTATAATTTACAAGCACAAGTAAAAAGAAATTGAGATTTTGGGTAAAACAGATACAGTGCAAGTTTTTTTTAATGAGATCCTTAGAACATGTAAAAAAGGTTTTTGTTTCACACATTTTTGTGTGTGTGTGTGTGTGTGTTAATGTAGGGGTGAGCGACTTGTATCATGAGATCGGTTGCGATCCTCCGTTGGACAAAGTGCTCAGTTGTCCAGGTTGGCTTAAAGACTCCAGCCTTACAATTCACCTGAGGCTACTGGCCCAGAAAACCAGTGAGCTGGTCGCTGTCCAGAATTTCATCAAATTCAAGGTACAGTAACGATGAAACAAGATCCACGTGTCCAACATTTCTTGTTTTTAGTGAGATCGTCTCTTGCACCTGGTTTGAATAGGATTAGGACTTTTTGATTCACAGCGCCGTGTTTTTTACTTTTTATATTCTAATCTCTGTGTATTTGTGAGGTGTAAAATAGTAAGTGGTGTAATCAAAATATGTTAAAAGATATGTTAAAATACATTTAAAGCCGCTCTGCTATTAAGAATGTTGACGTTCTGAGTTTGATCACTTAGTGTCACTCTGATGTAAATCCAGCGCTTAGCTTCAGATCTGTTCCTCTTCCATCTTTTCACACCATAATTCTGTTAATTCTATAGTCTTGCATTCATTTTACTCACATTCTAAATAAGAGGACATCAGCAGGACAAATATTAACAATTAGAGGAGATTTCAGGAATGCAGTCAGGAAATTTTCATTTTCCAGGAATCAGTAAAAACTGTTGTGTGAAATTAATCACATCTCCACTCTCTCCACTTCTAAAAATATTTTAAAAACCAAACTGACGCAAGATAAACTTTTAATCTACAAACTTCACATATAAAGCTACTCACTTCAATTAAAGTGTAATGGTGGCAATCAGTATTATTTCTTTCTTTTTTTATTATACTGTATTAGATAATATAAGATAGCTTTCATCCCATAGTTGAGAGAGTAAAGGAGACAAAGTTTGTCCTCCTATTGTACAGGGTTTTGATGTATTTGATATGTCTCTGTTTACGGCAGATTCGGGTCAGTAGGAGTTTTGTTCTAGTTCGGACAGCTCAGACTGAGTTATCTGTGTTGTTTTCTCTTAACAGGATCAGGATCAGGAACTAGCTCAGGTGCCGGCTCTTGTCGTTCAGCCTCCTGCCGAGCAGCCTCTTGAATTTAGGTAAGTGTGTCAAGACTGTAAGGCTGAAAATGTTAAGTTACGTCTTACAGGTGATTTTTTTTCATCATGCTCATCATGATTTTCTCTGACTTTCTTTGTATTCATGTTAGTAAGTTGATAAATGCCAATCAGACTTGTATTACCAAGCCTGTTCTTAACACAACTGATTTGCATTTGCCCCCAAATTATAATAAATAATATTAATTTATTTACCAATTATATTTACAGTTCAATGATATACAATTCATACAATATTTATAAATATTTAAATACAATTCAGTACAATTATAATTTACACAGACTAAAAAAACCTCAGGATTTGTGCATGACCAAGTTATGTTTATACTCCAGTGATATGGATCAAGTGAGTATCCCCGATTATGACAAGCGACCTTTGACCCTGGAAGAACTTCGCCAGTTCGTTACGAAAATGGTAAGAAAACACAAACACACACATACACACACACTTATACACACATACACACACACACACACACACTTATACACACATACACACACACACTTATACACACATACACACACACACACTTATACACACACACACACACACACAGGAAATAGTCTTTGGTTTAATCACGTTACATGGTGCTTTGGTTTTAAGTTTTAAACTGTGTCTCTGTGCAGATTCTTGAAAAAGAAAAAGTGAAGCGTGAGGCAAGGGTCAAGAGGGCCCGGCTTAAGAAAAGTCAGGGCTCTGTCCATCCAAAGACCCTCACCCAGTGAAAAATGAGACTGGTCCCACCATCTCTGAGGGTAAAGCCACTGACTGTCTTCAAACAACGTCTGAAGAACTACCATTTCCAGAAGCACTTAAACTTTCTTTCCCTGTTTTTATGTATTGTCACAGTATATGTTAAAGAAATAAAAACACCAATTTTAGGCTAATGGTATCCTAAGTCTGTAACCTATTGAACCAATGTTAATGTATTCAATGATAGAGACTTAAAGCACTTTTGTACTTCGCTCTGACGCTTCTGCCAAATGCCAGAAATGTAAATGTAAAAGTGAAAAGCCAGAGGTCTGTCCATCCAAAGACAGCCCCATTGTAAGAACTCGCTGGATGCGGGAGAGTTAGAATCCATATGCGGATCTTTATTGAAATCAACAGGCAGAATCGTAAACGGCGAGGCAGGCAAAAAGGCCAAAACCGGAAAGCAATAACTAGGCAAACAAAACCAAAACAGAAACTGAGAATCGAAGAATCAGGAAAAAAGGCAAACACACGCCTCCCATTCCACAGCGTGGTTCGAGGTGCTGGAATAAATTAGTCGTGCTGCTTCCTTTAGTTGCCACAAACTTCAGACATATTTTACAGCGGGCTTTGGCTTGTTTAACGTCTGAAGTTGCAAACCCGAACCATTTCCATGCAATTGAAGAAACCGCACCTCTCTTGGAAACAAGCTGCTTGGTTTCGTCAGCGCATGCTGCCATGTTGTATTTAGTACTTCCCAAGTGTAAATCACAGAGAGGCGTCGCAAAACTACGGAAGCTCGCTGCGCCAAACCAAAAGTGAAATCGTAAAATCGATTTTCGTTTTTTCAACATCGACATAAACCATAAATTCGAATTAATCGATAATGACAATTAATCGCGCAGCTCTACATGAACACAGTCAATATTCCGGCGAGGGCTCCCTCTGGCGGTCTGGACCTGTGAACACCGTGACAGAACCCCCCCCCTCTAGGAACACCTCCAGGTGCTCTACGCCGGGGGTGACCCCTGGAACGAGGAGCGGGCCTGTTGGGGAATTTAAGGTGGAACTCCTCGGTGAGGGCTGGGTCCAGGATATCCGAAGCGTTCACCCAGCAGTGCTCCTCCGGGCCATACCCTAACGGGCCATAGGCTAACGCGCCATCGATGTCCAGGGTGGGGGCGGTTCCAGAGGTGAAGGGGTGGAGCCGGTGGGTTTGTGATGGGGTTTGAGCAGGGACATGTGGAAAGTAGCCAAGATGCAGTAGGTTGGGGGTAACTCTAGGCGGTAGGAGACCGGGTTAATTTGCCAAACGATCTTGAATGGGCCAATGAATCGAGGACTGAGCTTCTTGTATGGCAACTTGAGTCTAAGATTCTTAGTGGATAACCATACCTTCTGGCCCACTTGGTATTCATGCTGAGGGCGTCGCCAGCAGTTCGCCTGGATCTCCTGTCTCCTCACCGCCCGCTGAAGTCTCACATGAGCCCGTTCCCAGACCACCTGACTTCTTCTAGACCAGTCCTCCACACTTGGGACACAAGACGGTTCTCCAGACCAGGGGAATAGTGAAGGCTGGTAGCCTAGAATACATTGAAATGGAGTCAGCCCAGTGGATGAATGACGTAAAGAATTCTGGGCATATTTTTATGAAAACTGTGTTCTTTAAAATGATATTTGTAAGATTATGTTAAAAAACAACAACAATTACTTCCATATTCATAGTTTGAAAAATCTTACACTGATTGTCTGTATCCTTGAGGAAACAATTTTCCTCCAGGTTTTTTTTTAAAAAAAAGTAATGATCATGTCAAAGCTTTTTAGTCTAACGATGATATTTAATTTATTTAATTACAAACATCTGTGTTGTTTAAAGTTAATAACAATGGAATTGATCACAACAGTGGGTTTATTTGTGAACACTGCTAGACAATCATATAAAAGCCAGCAAATGGATAACCATGTGTAACACCCTCACCGCCTGATGAGGACAGATATTAATCATTAAATCAGAAAGACACATCAGACTCTGAGCTGCTGCTTTCCACAGAATGGTTTTATTATTTGAATCATTCACATTTGTTTTGCATTATTTACATGAATCAATCGGCAATTTACATATTTGCCGATATAGCTTACACGAAAAGAGTTGAAAGAAGAATAAAGAAAAAACCTTACACATTAACCAATATTCTTTAAAAATAATACACATATATCTCCACTCTTTTTTTACATTAATGTATCTATCCCCTGTTTCTTGCTTATAACAACTTGGGTTCTCACCAGTGTATTTACGTTGTGTTGGTGTGATTATGGAGAAAGGAAGAGGCCAGTTGTGGCTGTGTAAAACACACAGCAGCTCTCTTTTATTTGGATAGGTTTCTCTTCAAAGCAGGCACAATGAGATGAGTAGGCAGACATCCTTTCCAATAGCAAACAGGTAAATAGGTTCCTTGCAGCTCTAATATGTTGGTGCATGGTACACCTCACCACAACTCACTTTTTTAAAAAGGACAAGACAACACGTGGTAGGTTCATGGTCTAATTCTTGGCCAGTGTTCTGTATGAAAACTGCCTAAACATTTGAAGGCCATTCCTTCGAGGTATTCCAGCTGATGCATTATAAACACTTGCACTTCAGATATGTTGATTCTCTTACCTTTCATTAATTTTAGAACTTCCTGTGACCATGCAGACTTGATAGAGTAGCACAAACATAACATGATAATATAAAAAAAAATACCATTGAAATTATAGCAGGTTTAACATAATCAAGAGAAATAATATATTTGCAATAAAATGGATCTACTCACGCCATTCACAAAGAGAAATACAAGGTAATGTGACAATATCAGTAACTAGTGCAGCACGCTTACACAGAAACAGCAATCATTGCCAGCCAAAGTTATTATGAGCAAAGTCACACAATGAACCAGAAATCATCAGAAGCCTCTGGTTGGACAAAGCCCCATAATTTGCAGAGACCCTAGTTTTAGCAAAGTCCAAAACGGAACAGAAGAAGAAAAAAGCTTCAACACTTCACCAGATTAACAAACAGAAGCCTTTATTATTATTATTATTATTAAGGCCATTGGTTCATGCTCTGCCTGAGGGGCATTGTTGGTGTAAACAAAAACTGTGCCTAGCAGAGGATGGTTTCGATCCATCGACCTCTGGGTTATGGGCCCAGCACGCTTCCGCTGCGCCACTCTGCTCAAAGCACACCCCAGATGGGACTCGAACCCACAATCCCTGGCTTAGGAGGCCAGTGCCTTATCCATTAGGCCACTGGGGCTCCGCCAAGCGGCTGCAGGAGACACATACACAGTATTTCATATATCACCTAAAATTTTGAAAGATTACGAGCCACATAAATGTTGCCATTTCAAGAGTCTGATTTAAGACATCAATGACTAATGTCCAATATGAAAGTATGTGCAGGACTGTGCAAATGTCAGATCTCGGCCTTTTGTTTTCAATCTAATTGCCATGCAGTGCTTATTGTTAATCTTCTGGTGGCAAACAATAGTGATGGGGAAATACACAGTATGCTAATTGCATTACCAGTCAAACAGCTATGTAGTGCTTATTTATGCAGGTCAATATTAAAGTCCCCTATTACACATGAAATATTTACAAATTTCCACATTGTTTTTACAGTTTAAGGCTGTTGCACACGTTGCACTTCATGTAGTTAGGACAAACTCCTGGATAACCATGTGTAACACCCTCACCGCCTGATGAGGACAGATATTAATCATTAAATCAGAAAGACACATCAGACTCTGAGTTGCTGCTTTCCTCAGAATGGTTTTATTATTTGAATTATTCACATTTGTTTTGCATTATTTACATGAATCAATCGGCAATTTACATATTTGCTGATAAAACTTACACGAAAAGAGTTGAAAGAAGAATAAAGAAAAAACCTTACACATTAACCAATATTCTTTAAAAATAATACACATATATCTCCACTCTTTTTTTTACATTAATGTATCTATCCCCTGTTTCTTGCTTATAACAACTTGGGTTCTCACCAGTGTATTTACGTTGTGTTGGTGTGATTATGGAGAAAGGAAGAGGCCAGTTGTGGCTGTGTAAAACACACAGCAGCTCTCTTTTATTTGGATAGGTTTCTCTTCAAAGCAGGCACAATGAGATGAGTAGGCAGACATCCTTTCCAAAAACAGACAGAATCCTGGATAAATAGGTTTTCCAGCTCATGCATTATAAACACTTGCACTTCAGATATGTTGATTCTATTACCTTTCATAAATTTTAGAACTTCTTGTGAGTATGCAGACTTGATAGAGTACCACAAACATAACATTTTTTCATTTTCATCGTCTGTACCGCTTATCCTATCTATCCTCTGGGAGCCTGTGCCTATCTCAGGCATCATCGGGCATCAAGGCAGGATACACCCTGGACGGAGTGCCACCACATCGCAGGGCACACACACACTCCTGCAGTCACACATTACGGGCAATTTAGAGACTCCAATCCGCCAATAATATATTTCCAATAAAATGGATCTACTCAAGCCATTCACAAATAGAAATACAAGGTAATGTGACAATATCAGTAACTAGTGCAGCATACTTGCACAGAAACAGCAATCATTGCCAGCCAAAGTTATTATGAGCAAAGTCACACAATGAAGCAAAAATCAGCCGTGAAATCTTCCAAATATTTTGTTTATTTTTCTTGACAAAGATCCATTTTTAATAATAAATGAACATTGAAACACACAGTTACATGCGGCACAGGCCACATTATCAGTTCAATGCAGATAAAACACAGTGTAATAAGTTACACATACACAACCCTATTAGTTAAACTACCACACAATAACACTTGAACTAACGCCTGCTGATGCTTAAAGGTCCTGAGACTTGATTGTCATCTGATTCCTCCTAAAAAAAAAGAGAAAAGAATGAGAGATCGGGTTATATGTTGGAAGAAAAAACTTCATACACACGTAGGTGATTTTATGGACTGAACCCTCATACTAGAGAAAATAATCCTTCCCATAAACAGGGTCAGATGGGTAGTGAGTCTAATCATTGGGTCAGTCACTTTTCAGTCAAATTCAGCAAACACACAAGATTATTAAGATAAATACTAATCCAACCACGTGGTCATCCCCTCCACGTGGCCATTGTTCAGATGTAAAGCAATTTATCATAAATAAACAACCCAGATGAGCTGTAGTTTCAAAAACAAAGGATTTATTATTATTATTATTATTATTATTATTATGACGAGAATTAGTAAGCTACCTTAGTGCATTATTGTCCAAAGTAAAACGTGCTCTAATAATTCTCCTAAACAGTTACAAATCTCAATATAAAAAAAACACTAAAAAACATGTAGTTTAATAAATATTTGTAAAACAAATAAATAAACAACAAAAATCTTTATACACACCCGCACTAAAAGACTAATGTTGCCACTGCACGAGCCGTCCCGATTAAACACAGGAAGGTTGACTAACCCACGAGGCGAACACTGTCTGAACACAGATACAGCGACCTGAAAAGTCCTCTTCTCTTCAAAATAAAAGTCCCAATGCTCTCTCCGAACACAGATTCAGCGATCAGAAAAGTCCTCTTCTTCTCTTCAAAATAAAAGTCTCAATGCGTTCTGTCTGAACACAGATACAGCGATCAGAAAAGTCCTCTTCTTCTCTTCAAAATAAAAGTGCCAATGCTCTCTGTCTGAACACAGATACAGCGACCAGAAAAGTCCTCTTCTTCTCTTCAAAATAAAAGTGCCAATGCTCTCTGTCTGAACACAGATACAGCGACCAGAAAAGTCCTCTTCTTCTCTTCAAAATAAAAGTGCCAATGCTCTCTGTCTGAACACAGATACAGCGACCAGAAAAGTCCTCTTCTTCTCTTCAAAATAAAAGTCCCAATGCTCTCTCTGAACACAGATTCAGCGATCAGAAAAGTCCTCTTCTTCTCTTCAAAATAAAAGTGCCAATGCTCGCTGTCCCAACACAGATACAGCGATCAGAAAAGTCCTCTTCTTCTCTTCAAAATAAAATACCAAAATATAGATTGCTGGCCTTGGCACACAGCTCTGCATTTGGAAAAAACACTGCACAGTGCTCTCAGTACACCACTCCTACATTGAGGCATGGTGGTGGTAGCATTATGTTGTTCTTTTTGTCAGACAGAAGTGAGCAAATGGTGAGAGGGCAAAATAGATGGGTCAAATGTGAGATATTTACAGGTAGATGTTCACTTTTCAACAGGACAGCAAGCCTAAACATGTTGTAGTTTAAAACCAAAAGACTGAATGTGTTCCAATGGCCAGGTCAAAGTTTTGAAGATGTTTGGTGTGGAGGAACTTCACACAGTCCTGACCTCAACCTGATAGAACACCTTTGGGATTAATTAGAGCAGAGACTGCTATCCAGGCCTTCTCGTCCAACATCAGTGACCTCACAAATGCGTTTCTAGTGAAATGGTCAAAAATTCCCATAAAGACACTCCTAAACCTTGTAGAAATCCTTCCTAGAAGAGTTGAAGCTGTTATAGTTGCAAAGGTCGTAAAACTCCATATTACATTCATGTACATATACGGTAAAGGCAGAAATCCCAGTTTTGGTCTGGCTCACAGTCTCTGCTCTAATTCATCACAAAGGTGTTCTATCAGGTTG
This sequence comes from Hemibagrus wyckioides, assembly GCF_019097595.1. Taxonomy (NCBI): domain Eukaryota; kingdom Metazoa; phylum Chordata; class Actinopteri; order Siluriformes; family Bagridae; genus Hemibagrus; species Hemibagrus wyckioides. The sequence goes on from NC_080725.1 coordinate 16,335,458, forward strand.
AGGTCTGGACTCTGTGCAGGCCAGTCAAGTTCCTCCACACCAAACTCACTCATCCATGTCTTTATGGACCTTGCTTTGTGCACTGGTGTGCAGTCATGTTGGAACAGGAAGGGGTCATCCCCAAAATGTTCCCACAAAGTTGGGAGCATGAAATTGTCCAAAATGTCTTGGTATGAAGCTGAAGCATTAAGAGTTCCTTTCATTGGAACTAAGGGGCCGAGCCCAACCCCTGAAAAACAACACCTGAACTCAATGATTTGGAGGGGTGTCCCAAAACTTTTGGCAATATAGTGTATAAAGAAAAATCATACATACGGCATTCTTTCGTCCTTTTTTTAAAAACTGGTATAGTTTAGAAATTGGACCAATCTCTATAGTTTTATATAACAAAAAAAAAGTAAACATGATGGAAAATTAAAGTTCCGTTTAAACATCACTATTAAGTGATCAATATTAACATGACCTTGTTGCACAAGTGGGGTTTTTTGTACAAACTGGCAACCAGAGGGTTAACGGTTGACGACGACTTTAGGGTTATTCTAAAAAAATAAAAATAATAATAATAATAATAATAATAATAATAATTACAGAATATATATATATATATATATATATATATATATATATATATATATATATATATATATATATATATATATATATATATAAACTATTTTTTCGCTTGAAAAAAAATATCGATGAAAAACAATGGAAACGTAATGCTTGATTGAATTCATAAAAAATTCACAATGTTTATTCATGCGGTTACGTAAGGCGCTTTAATGTTTTTATATCGTTAGCATTTCCGCTTGTGCGCTACTGGACTTCCGGAAATGCGCGTTGCCAGTCAGGTGACAGATGTTTGCCGCTCGCATTTACGCGCTGTTCCGAGATTTTCAAACCACCTGAGGGGGGCAAAGATAAAGCGATATCGCGGCGCATTTGCTCTTTCGCTAGCACAATGAGTGCCGGCACCCCAAAAACTCTGCCGTCGTCGGGCCAGAAATCTATCCAGGACATCTGCCACCCGCTATCAACCGAGGAGTCCGTCCTCACACCCAGCCCAGATGCAGCAAACACCAGCAGCAGCATCGGCCACAGGGTAAGCAGCTCCATCCGCACAGGGAGCCTCGTCCTGATCATTAAACACTGCATGGGTTTGGGTATGTGTCACATTCATGGGTGTTTATTCTTTTGCTACGTGATTTAATCAACCCGCTCTGTTTAACACTTTATTTTTTTTACTCTTAACCCGAGTGGTTTTGATTGTTGTGTCCACTCACTGATCTGGGAGAAGCATCATACCATTACTACTGCTACAAACTGATCATTAAAGCTCCTCCTCTTATTATTGTTTCATGTCTGAACAAACTGTTTCTATAACTCTTCTTGTAACCTTAAGACAGAGAGGCAAAGAGATTGCCTTGTAGGATTAGAATAAGGTGGTTTGTTTGAAACACCACAGGATGTCCATATTTAAAAACATAAATAAAACTGAACAATGACCGCAAGCAGGATTTCTGCTGTTGTCGTGTCCCAGACGAATCTCAGAAACCCCGAGTGTACGCTGTGAGCCCTTGTGTCATTAATACAGTCTTGGGCTGTGTCTCAATCAAGCTCCCTGGGTCATAAGTGAATGAATCTTGGGCTCGTGCACTGGTAAGGACACTAGGTCACTACACACTGGGACACTGACGACTCGATTTCCTCATCCTGATTCACTGTAAATACCAAAGATATCTAAAATATTCAAGTTTTATGTCTCATAGCTTAATCACGTCTATTTCTGACATGGAAATCTCAAGCAGGGTCTTATTGTGGCTAGTGGACTTCATTAAACGCAAGGGAAACGTGTATGTATATGTATATATATATATGTGTATATATATGTGTATATATATATATATATATATATATATATATGTGTATATATATGTGTATATATATATATATATATATGGAACATCAAACAAAGAAAAATCGTTAATGTAGGTAATACACCAATGATGACAAGCTACTTACACTGATCAGGCATAACATTATGACCACCTGCCTAATATTGTGTTGGTCCCCCCTTTTTACTGCCAAACCAGCCCTGACCCATCATGCACTGTGTATTCTGACACCTTTCTATCAGAACCAGCATTAACTTCTTCAGCAATTTCAGCAACAGTAGCTCGTCTGTTGGATCGGATCACATGGGCCAGCCTTCGCTCCCCACGTGCATCAATGAGCCTTGGCCGCCCATGACCCTGTCGCCAGTTCACCACTGTTCCTTCCTTGGACCACTTTTGATAGATACTGACCACTGCAGACCGGGAACACTCCACAAGAGCTACAGTTTTGGAGATGCTCTGATCCAGTGGTCTAGCCATCACAATTTGGCAAACTCGCTCAAATCCTTACGCTTGCCCATTTTTCCTGCTTCTAACACATCAACTTTTAGGACAAAATGTTCACTTGCTGTCTAATATATCCCACCCACTAACAGGTACCATGATGTGGAGATCATCAGTGTTATTCACTTCACCTCTCACTGCTCATAATGTTATGCCTGATCAGTGTATATTCATTGATGCAGTTGACTGAGAGTTTGTTCGCCATTTTTTTAAGCTGGGAGGCTTCAGAAAATATGATGCTATTTCTAGTTAGGGAAAAAGTGAGCATCGATGCAAGGATTTTGCGAATGAGAGACAGCCGACTCCCTTATCTGTGCCTGATCTGAATTCGGGAGCTGATTGAGAGTCCCCCTTAGTGTTTCCAGTGCTGTGCTTCAGTCAGCTGTTTAAGTTGGCTTCCAGGGCAAATCCGCTCTTTCTGTCCAAAAGAAAAAGACTATCAGGAGAAGGTCTCATTTTTAGCATCTACACAGACAAGGTGATTATTTTGGACGATATTTGCAACCGACCACAGAATCACTACTAAGAAAAATAACAGAATGTTATGAAGCAGCATGGCTGGGGCAGTTTTTTTTTTTTACCTAGCAGACTATAGATTCATGAAGCCTAGATTCGATCTCCATTTGGGCCGGCTGTTTTTCAGCCCGCTTCGCTGACGCGTCATCAGCAGTGATTGAGAAGGTGCATGTGAAATGCAGTCATGAGTGTAGTGAACGTCAATGAGGTGGATTATTATACTCTGTCTTCCTTTTTAATTTTTTTTAATTCCCGAGAACAGGAACTGAGAGCAGGCAGACTAAACACATATTGTCCAGTTCACACAGAAGGACAGACTTTAATAAGTTTAGTGTTTTTGCTCTTTTGGAATTGAAGGATTGCAGTTTTGCTGTTTGGTATTCAGAGGAAATGCAGCATGAATCCTGTAGAGCATTACCGTCTACAGCTGCCTGGATGCTGTGTGTGTGTGTGTGTGTGTGTGTGTAAAATAGTTTCCACCTCATTCCTATAACGCCTTTTGATACAATGCATTGCTGCACTCTAATAGTTTCATTTCCTCTAATATGACTAATTTTAGATTTTTTGCTCTCATATGTAATATTATGGTCACCTGTCACTGGGTTCAATAGCAAGATGTGTAGTATCAAAAGATTAGTAAATATAAAATTGTTGTGCAGGGTCATGGGTATTAAGTTATTAGCAGACAAAACGGGATAATCAGAATGTCAGGTCATATTAAAAAACATAGCAAAAAACCCCTTAATATCAGGGTGAGTCCAGTCCTCTGCAGGGTGCGTGCATGTATTTCTACTATATGGCCAAAGGTTTGTAGACACCTGACCATCCCATATGAGGTTCTACCCCTAAACTGTTGCTGCAAAGGTCTTCGTATGTTGTAGCATTACAATTTCCCCTTCACTGTTACTAAGAAGCCTAAACCTGTTCCAGCATGACACTGCCCCTGTGCACAAAGCGAGCTCCATGAAGACATTGCTTACCGAAGCTTGTGTGGAGGACCTCGAGTGTCGCCTGCACAGAGCCCTGTCTGCACCCCAGCCCTCCTCACCCGACATCAGGGCCTGAAACTAACTAGCGTAAATCCTTCCCAGGAGTTTGGACATCTGCAAAGAGAGGACTAAATCTGGAATGGGATGTTCAACAAGCACATGCGTCTCTAATGGTCATGTGTCTACAAACGAGGCTATGTTAAGCACATATAGTATATATTCTATAGGAACGAAGCGCAGTGATTGCACCTTCTCAGTGCTACTAATGATATAGTCTTCCTCCATACTCAGGCTGCTCAGTTTAGTGCTCTAAAATTGGTGGCCTTTAAATGATGACTGACACATTGGGTTTAAGGACTTCAGATTGAACCAGTTCACCACATCTGCATTGAAGCTTTTCTTGTCTTAAATCCTTTTCCATTTATTCCTTTACTGTTTTATAGAGCTCTCATGTTGAAGTGCTTTTTTGTATGAAAGGTGCTACATAAATAAAGATGATGACCATGGTTATTATTAAGGTGGGCGTACAAGGTTGAATTTTTACCCCGATTTTGCTGTAAAAGTGGAAAATTGCACATTTTTAAAAGAATTATTTGGTTTTCAGGTAAAGATAAGTGTCCTTAGGACCCAGAACGTGATGTGCTCACTGTGACCAGAGAGGCAGCCGTGAAAAACTGAGTGCAAGGGATGATGCCGAACTCACAGGAGAGCTATGAATACGATAGAGGCGATGGTGAAACATAAACAAAACGTGTTAATGGATAGAAATACAGCCTTGTTACCTCAAACTCGCGTTCAAGTATAATAGAACAGTCATTTTCTTAAAGCACGGGTTTATTATTCGAAGATCTTCATTATATGATCCGACATGATGAACACATGATGTAGTATCACACCGCGATCACATTGCAGTAATAAACTTGAAAGCCTGCTGTCACAGCCCAGCGTAAATAAAACCGTTTAAACTCACTAAAAGTAACAAGGCCACATTTTGCGATGATGCCCTGAGAGATAAAAATTGCTGTTTTGACGTCCGGGATAAACAGTGACAACAGGCCTGTGTTCAGCTCGTGGCCATGTAATTGGCTGCTTTTTAGAGCCTGTTGTTGTTTGTGTGTCATTTGGAACAAAGATGAAGATTCAGATCCCCCCGTCACTGTGGACGAGCTGCTGTGGATGTCTAAACGCTGCTGAATTAACAGTATCCTGTCATCTGGATACAGACAGAAGAACCACTATGAGAAAACAAGCTGAGAATTTTTGCTGTGTCATAATCATTCTCTCAACATTGTCTGAAACACTGAAAATGAGAACAAAGTGGTTTTATTTGTATCTCATATTATAGGATTTAGACTCAAACCTTCCTGCAGATATCCTTTGTTTTAATTGGCTGGTACCTGACGGTATTTTTTTTAAAGCATGCCTTAGTTAATCTATGCTTTCTCTGGTCTCTGGATCCCTGGATGGCAAACTCGGTTAGTTGCATTATGAACTTGAGAAGAAGATCAAGTCTGATGGATGATGGAAGGCTGGTGAGGGAACTACGTACATAAGTTGTTTCACAGGAGGTAACTTTATTTATTTATTTCTGGATGTTCTGAGACAGAAACCCGAACTCCCCCTAGAAAAAGGTATGGCAGGTTGGTCAGCAGATCATTTTTTTTTTTTTTAGTCATGCCGCGGTATAGGAGGAATAAAACACTACTGGATGTTCTGTTGCTCCATTTCACATCAGGCCATGTCCCATGACACATTATTTTCTTTTACCAGCACGTCAGAAGACTTTTATTCCTTACACAGGCAGCTACCCTTCCACTGCTCCATGACTAGTTGGTGATATAGAGACGGATCCCAGCGACACAAGGGAAATGAAGCATAAAGCATAAAGACTTTGACCTGGTGCTGTTTTTCTTTTATCAGCACATTTTCTGCTTGCTCACTCATGAGGAAGGAGTAAACCATGAATCTTGTTCTCGACCCCCCCCCCCTTTTTTTTTTAACTTCCTGGTGAAGACTGTACACACACAGTTTTAGTTCATCAGTCATGTAAATATACAAAGCAAACTCTGATGCATGGTTTTAAAATCAGAAGTGCTTTTGCAGACAGAAGGTACGTGATGAATTGCCTGGTGCGCAGAAGTCTTTCCGAAACGCTATAGAGATCAGACAGGAAGATCTGACAGCTGACTCTCAAAACGTGAGATTCCCTCTCCTAGATTTAATTTGTTTAATAGCATGTTCCGCTCCCATCTTGTTGCACCGCAGCTTGTAGAGATCCACAGCTGGACGGCGTTAATGTGTGATAAAAAAAAAAAAAAAATTCATTTCAGCGCTCTAGCATGTGGGCACGAAGTCAGGAAAATGCTGTCACCATTTCCGAAAGTACCGGATTCATAAAGGAGGATGTTGGCGAGAAGAATCTGTTTTTGCAGCGATTTTTTTTTTTTTTTTCCCTGTGCTTCAAGACAGGTCTCAGTTTGTCTTCAGTGTAATTTTCTCTCTGCACAGTGTTAGTTTGAATGCCGCGCCACCTTAAAAGACAAAGCAGGATGCAGTATTATTTAGAAGCCGTTTTCAGGATTGTTTTTCGTATGAGGACCTGCTCCTAACATCATGTAATAATACACGGAGAGATAATTACTGTTTACTATATTCATACAGACAAAAACAAGCTGTCTGATGTCCCATAGTTTTCAAAAACATAGGTGTTTCTTCGGCTTCACACAGAAACGCTCTTTATATGTTATATGTGTATGTTTAGACGTGAAACAAACATGAAGCGGTTTGGAAACATCCCTCAGACAAGTTTTTGTGAAATAAAACCATGCTGAGGTCTGTGCTGCAACTTGTCAAATGTGCTAGAACTCTGACTTGGCCATGTTTTTTGGTTATTTCTTATTTGACAGAGGCTAGTTTTAATATTACACTCTGGTGCAGAGACAATATGATTGATTGTACTGCTCCTAAATCCACTATAATGGTATGTGGAAGGTGTATGAATAAATGGACTTATTGAAAGTGAATAAATGGCGCCTTGTAATTAGCTGCTTTTCAAGATCCTTTTGTGTTTTCGGAGATTCTTTCGAAACCGCTGTTGCATGGATGGGATTTTTTTTTTTTAACCACGTTTTCATTTACATGTGGTCTGATTGTTGTGCGTGCTATTATACATCATAGCATTTTGTTTACACAAACCTGCGTGTTTGCATAAACTCAAACGTTTCTCAATGCTGAAAACCGCCACATCCAGTCGGCAGCTCTCATGTCACCGGAAGTCACCGGTTCTCACTGAAAATGAAGTATCTCTGCTTGCTTCATCATTGCAAGTCACTGTTTGTGTGAAAATCGCAGAATTGTGATACACATCTTTTCATAGCACAACTGCAACACACCCACTGTCCTTGCCTTAACCCCGACCTGCAGAAGTTTGATACCATCCGGAGGCTTGTAATGTCTCAGTTCACTTCTTTTACAAGAGAAGCATTTATGTTTTCTACACCTGTTATGGTTAAAGTCTCAAGAAATAATACTATTATAATAATATATACTATATACTATATACTATACTATATACTATTATAAATAATAATACATTGTTTGCACATCTAGGAAATGTTTAAGATATTTAGTCTGGATTGTGAGCTTCGTTTAGTTGTGCTTCAGTTCCATTTCAGTTTTTTAAGTGTCTGAGCATCCAGGTAACTCCACTCCAAGCTGACTGTGACCGTCTCGCATACAGAGGTGTTTTTTTTTTTTCTTTCTTTCTTTCTTTCTCTCAGTGTCCCTCATGGCACATTAACAGTCTTTCAGTCCTGGTTTGAGCATGCCCATGAGGCCTGTAGAGTGTCTTATTTCTCAGTTTGGTTTTCTAAAGAGTGCTCACAAAGACAGCTTTTCTTTTTTTTTTAAAGACCTTTAAGAAATCCTTTTACAAAGCAAGCATAGAATACATTATCTCAATTTTATTGAATGGAAAAAATTAAATGGAAATTTTTATCATCGCCATTGCATTTGCAACAAAAATTTCTAATTATTTCTCATTCGGGGCACGTGGTAACAATCCGCACGGACGTTTGAGGGAGTAATAATACAGAGTCAGTGTCTTTGAATAGCGAGCTATTGTGAAAGCTTTGTGCTGAACATTCAGGGATGTGATGAGTGTCCCAAATGCTCGCTTGTGTACTTTGTGTCCGCCCCTTAAGGATGCTGTCCAAGTGTTGACTTGGAGGAGGGGCGCAGGGTGTAGTACACCATCGGGGACCAGGCTGTAGACTGTAGACTGACTGCACTTCACTTACACTATAATGTCATTAACAAAAGACTTGTGGTTAATGATGTATATTATATGTATTTTCTACAAGTGGTCATGTTGGTCAAGTATTTTTGAAAGATTTATGCACTGATCCCTACAATACTGATATCCATTACTGACCGGTATACAGTAAATAAGCTGATTTGTGTTCCCTCTTCATGTGCATGATCTTTGTGTGTTAAGCTGACTAACACGACACTGATGCCATTAAATACATCACCGGATGAGTTCGTGAAAGCAAATCCGATCTATTATTGATTCGGTCTCGGATCAGTCCCTCCAGGATTCCACGCGAAGTTGAAGCAAATCGATCAAACTACACAATATTCAGAGGAGCTTGCAGTTATTCAGAATTCACAGATCCGGGCCAAGACGTGTCATGCGACATCACAATTCAGTGCATTCAGCCAAAGCGCTCTTTGACATTTGTCAAACACAAGGACAGCTTTCATATGAAATTATTACATACTTGTCGTCACTGGTAGCAGTGTAAAGGAAGCATCCTGTGCTTGCTATTCAAGATTTTTTTTTCCCCACAAATGAAGCACAAAAAACATGCAAGTTGCTTTGCAGATTTTGAAGGGGAAAAAATTCCTGCAAATCAGACAATTTTGGCTGCAACAATCACAAAAAAATTCTGGAGGGACTGATCAATATCTCAGCATGTACGACAGCTGGGAAAAGCAGAAGTCAGTTTGTATAATTATAGCAGTAGAGATCTACAGAAGCAAGGTTTTTTGAGTGGACCGTTTATTTGTGTGAAAAATCTGTGGCAACTCTTAGTATGATTTCCTCTTAGATGAGAATATGTATTTTTAATTTTAGAATATGCTTATTATAGGTCACATCAGTTCATGTTACCAATGTACTTTTTGGTATTTCAGGACCTGAGTCTCCCCAATGGCAATGCAGTGGACACGTCCAGCCCGGCCTCATCCTCCTCACTGCTAAATCGCTTGCAACTGGACGATGACCTGGATGGAGAGACGCGGGATCTCTTTGTGACCGTGGACGATCCGAAGAAACACGTGTCCGCCATGGAGACGTACATCACATACAGGGTGTCTACTAAGGTCAGTGGGTCATCACTAATAGGGTCAAAATGAAATTTAAGTCTATGATCTTTTTTGGTGGTTTATAGTATAGTATTATACTATAAATAGTATATAGTATTTGTCAGTTTGTTTACCAGTGGCAATATTCAGTCTTGCTCTATAAATAAATTGTATAATGGAAGGTAGTTGTAGTTTTCTACAGCTTTCTCATTCTCCTTACGTGACATTTTTCCCCATGAAGCCGGTTCTTCTTTTCACCTTGTGACTAAGCATGTGACCATTCCAGACAGACAGGTGTTAATTGAATTACAGTTTAACTTTAATATGAAATATCACAGCAACCAGATGAAACTCTTAAGTAAAACGCTGAGCTGGAATTTGCCACCAATGATAGATCCAGGTGCTTGGGACCACTTTTGATTCAATGGTCTATAAAAAGACTTTTCAGAATAAAGCTTGTTTTTATCCTGTTGGTAATTTAAAGAAGAGAAAATAAAACGATTCAAGTAACAAGCTATTAGCAGTGAATTCATCTTCCCTGGACGATTGCTTTCTTTCTGTTCTCGGAGACGGTAATCTTAGTGGAAATAGTGCCGTGGTTAAAGGATAACTGCTGCATTATGTCTCCATTACAGATTATTTATATAAAGCTCACCTGATTCAGAGACAAAGATAGAAACACTAGAGTCCTTCTGCTTTTGTATAGAGATGTAGAAACTGGTTTAAGTGTCTCGGAAATGGATGCTAAACTAAACTTCACTGATGCACAATTGTCCTTTCCCCATTTTCAGCTTTCAGCAACCTTAAAACTGCAATTATAGGTTTAAAAAAGTGGCATGTTTTGGGGAAAAGCTGACACCTAATGAAGAAGGTAATGTGACCAGTTTATTAATTAATGCATTTATTACAGAGCTACTTTAAAGGTAAGTACTCATTAATGGTGTTTAATGTTTGCAGGGCAGTTTCTTTCTTTCCCACACTGATGCAAATGTATAATAATATTAAGAGACTTAAAATTAGGTAGAAAGTTATGTGGAGGATGAAAGTCTCGTCAGTGTCCACTCACTGTTTGTGGTTGAAAATTAAAGAAGAATAATTTCACAGTCTCTTTTGTCTCAAGGCCTGATATGTTCTTATTTTGAATCCATAGACTACAAGAACAGAGTTTGACCTCCCCGAATATTCAGTGCGGCGGCGCTATCAGGACTTTGACTGGCTGAGGAACAAACTAGAGGACAGCCAACCAACCCACCTGATTCCAGTAGGTAGAGCCTCAAATCTTAGTTATTTATTTGATCTGCCAGCCAGGACAGCATAATACCCCAACCCGAAACTGGGAATCTGTTGGATTTAATCTTTATAAAGCATGTTAATTCCTGGGATTCCTGGGCCGACAACGTTTGTCTTCATTCTCGGTTGTGTTTTTACTGTCGTCTCCAAAGCCTCTTCCCGAGAAATTTGTGATGAAGGGAGTGGTGGATCGTTTTTCAGAGGAATTTGTCGAGACGAGAAGAAAAGCTCTGGATAAGTTTTTGAAACGGGTCGCTGATCACCCTGTCCTTTCCTTCAATGAGCACTTCAATGTTTTCCTGTCTGCCAAGGTTAGTGTGTGTGTGTGTGTGTGTGTGTGTTTGCAAACATGCATGTAGATATCCTGACCATGGCTGCTACCAAGAGACTTACCTCACATTTCACATGTATATTATGTGTGTGTATATTTTGCATTCGTTGCTCCAGAAATTTTGTTTATAATAAGGGATCAGACAAACTAACAGTTCCAGGATGTAATTCACAATAACTCATTGTTTGGTGTGCAGGTTTATTGGCAGTAAAACAAACCCCCCAACCCGAAAACACCACTACTACAGCTATTTGCATCCCTTTGCATTGGTGTCCTGATGGGATAGTTTTTTTGCTCTGCTTTATACCTCACTGATTAACCACATCACATTTGTTTGTTAGTTTCTCAAGGATGCTAATGGGTCACATTGTCCATTACCTTCACGTAACCGTGTCTTTAATCAAAGCTTTTGAAGTGAGACTAAATGAATTTTTTATGGCAGAGAAATGTTCTACTGGCCCAAAGGTTATATCGGTCATTGCTGAATAATTCATTAGATGATTAATGAGTGACATTTAATTTAAATTTACATGCTCATAGATTTTATGCTATTAACAGTCCCAAGATGATGAGGCTGATATTATATACGCTGTTGAGTGAACATGTACAGAGACATGTCAATGTAGCTGAAGAACAATGATATTTTTGCGGATTAAAGCTGTGAACACCAGCATGCTTGAATGATGAGAAGATTATTCCTTTTTTAAGCATGATATACATAACATATGCATAAAATATTACATTTAGCATGGGGACACAATGGAACACATGGGTAGTAAGATAGTCACATGTTATAGCTTTGTGATTAAATCATAAAACAGCTTTGTTAATATAGCTCTTCTACAGGACTTCGCATATACATGTTTTTATGTTACATCGCACACCATACACTTTATACAGCCGATACTTTTTGTCTCTTGCATTTTTGTAATTGTAAATTTGTAATTCAAACCTTATATATTCTATTCTTTCTTTAATTTTTTTGTCCTTAACTTATTTGTTAGACTGCTGGAGGATTCACAGAGTAAGAATTTAATTGTGTGGTGTAACACACTGTTTGCTGTACATATAATAATAAATTCTTAGAATAGAATAGAAAAGCATTGCAAGTGCACAAACTTTCAGAACAGGTTCCCTCAAGACACTTGGAGTTTCTGTCTGTTCCTGTCTTACTCATTAAAACTAGACTCATGAAAGAACTGAATAGTAGAAGGATAAATGTTTGAATTAGGTGAACTAATGCTCAGTATAACTATTTACTCTTATGTTCGTGTTACAGGATTTGAATAAAAGGCAAGGTTTAGCTCTGCTATCCAAGATGGGCGAGTCTGTGAAGTATGTGACCGGTGGCTACAAGCTGAGAGCGCGGCCGGCAGAGTTTGCAACGATGGGCGACTATCTGGACATGTTCACGCAGAAACTAGGCACCATCGACAGGATAGCACAGAGGATCATCAAAGAGCAGTCAGGTAGAAGCTCCAGTGAACACTTTTTCAACAATCTTAATTAGAAAACATTCCACATTTCCGATTGTTGATGAAGATGCATTTTACTGTGGTCTTATTTAATTGCAAGAGTGAATATATTCATGCTGTTTTATATGCTCAACACTTCTCTTGAAATTCTGCAGTTTAACGCTAGACTTTAACGTCCAGTCAGCGATTTGTTTAGATCAGTAAGACTGCAAGAGTGTTTCAGAATCTTTCTAGACCAGTAATTATTGTACAGTATCAAAGATACCTTTAAAACAGCTGTGTTTCCCCAATTGTTTATCGCTAATATGATTATATCAGGCTTGTGTTTACATTTTTAGTCCCAGAAATGAGCTACACCCCCTAGATGGAACAATGCCACTCAGCTCTGCCTCGCTTTTCTTAAAACGCAACCCGTAAAACATAAGTACTTTCAGCACAAAGTTGGAACTTGCAAGAAAATAAAGTTGTGATAATGTTTTAATTCCAGCTCCAGTTTGTATCTGAAGGCGCTGAAAATGACAAATGAGTCTAACCGATGTAAAATAAAGCTTGGTTTAAGTAACAGTCCTGCATGTTTCTCCATAGAGTACCTGGTGGAGCTGAGAGAGTACGGGCCGCTCTATTCCTCATGGGCCTCTTCCGAGCATGAGCTCCAGGAGCCGTTGGACGGCGTGGCAGGCTGCGTGGCTAACTGCTGCAGCGCTCTGGAGGAGCTCACAGAGGACATGAGTGATGACTTCCTACCTGTCTTGCGAGAATATGTCCTCTACATTGAGTCCATGAAGGTAGAGTGCCTGCCAGACTTTTTATGTGTGGTCTTTGGGTTGTTATTTTAGGAATGTGCAAGGATTAATGGACCTTCCACTGTCTTTGAAGAACAGCCAGATAGTAATGGGAGTTTTGGAGAATGTTGGGTTTAAATCAGGGAGCTTTTCTGGGGGTTTGGTCTGAGCCAAGATATTTGACCAACATGTTGTTCTTATTGTATCAAAAACCCTAATCGAGTGTCCATCATTATCTAAATGTGTATCCAAATATAAACATGTTTCTTTGACTATCTATGTTTAAGAAGTCAGAGGTCAGAAGAGAATATCCAGACTGGCTCAAGCTTAAAGGAATGCTATGGTGACTCATACAGCAGTGCTGAGCAAAAAAAGCTTAACCTTAAGGTGGATGGGATACTGGAGCAGAAGACCACATCGGGTTATCTTCCTGTCATCCAAGAACAGGAATATGAAGCCTATGGGGAGAGTGTAATGCGAGAACTAGGGAAGGTTGAAAACAAGTCATGCAGCTGGATTCTGGATCAGTTGTAGAGGTTCGATGGCAGTTTACAAGGGACTGAATGAGCACCTGAGTGGCCTGTAGGGATAGAAGTGGACATAATGAGGGGGCATATATAACTGGATAAAATAAAGGCATGATTATACATTTTTCTTCTATTTTTGCATACCAAACAATAAATGAGAACTACATGCAAATTTGTGAATGGGGAAGTAAAAAATTGTTGGACCACATGGACCAATAGGATTGCTCCAGGCCATCATTGAGGCCAATCGTTCAGGTATCTCATTGTAATGTTGTGGCTTGTTACTGTCAGTGAGATTGTGGAACTGTGTTGTGCATGTACACAAAGAAAAAATACAAAACAAGCAAGCGGTTGACAAGGTTTATCAGTTGCTATTGTGAAAGTAAGGTAAATGTCAGTACAGCTGCAGAGCTATATCCCCTGTCACATGCTTTGTCATGGAATCGCTGCACATTGCCAAGACCTGTCAGATTTTTGGCAAGTGAGCTCTCATTTTTACATGCCTCAGCTTCCTTGACTGTTGCTCTCAAACCTTCTGGAGTGTCTCCCAGTCACATGCACACATGCATGCGTGTCACAAAAATCTAAACCTCAGCAGATGATGAAGCCTGCACTTTCCTTTTGTGAAAGAGCCAGAGAAAGGAAGTGTTACATAAGAAAAGCATGAAGGATGCAGTTTTCACAAACCACATACTCACCCTAAAGTTGTGTTTTCAGATCAAATGTAATTGAATATAATGGGCATTATCTGTGAAACAGAAAGCAAGCATTCCTTTTTATGGAGAAAATTAACAAGATCGAGAAATTGTGGATTTTGTGGATACCCCAGTGATCATATCCTAATTTTTGATGGGCTTACTTTAGGAATGATCTCAGATATTCTGGTTTATTAAATGGCGAAGTATTGCCTTGCAACAGTTTGCAAATGAAACAGTAAAAACATCTTTAGTTTTTCAAAGGGAAGGAAATGCATATATCCTTCAGTTGACTGCAGCCTGATGAGAATAGACCACGAGGCTCAGCGCTTCTCCGGTGCTGACTGCATGTTGTTAACTTTTCCAATCTCCAGGGCCATCATTCTTCTCCCCGGAGTTCCCAAGCACGTACTTCAGGCCAGCGTTTATGCAAAGCTGTTTTAATAGCTTCCATATTGGAGTTGCTTCACTGTGTGCAAGTGCAGTGATGCCAAACGCTGAGCTGTGAACTAATTTCAGACGGCAATGACTCAGAGTATAATGGCATCTTGGTTTTATAACCAAATTTATGGACACTTGGCAGATTGCTTGCAAAGTTTATACAGTGTTTCAATCACGTTGTTACTCTCAATTGGCAGAATGTACTGAAGAAGAGGGACCAAGTCCAGGCTGAGTATGAGGCTAAACTGGAAGCTGTAGCATTCCGTGAGGAAAAGAGGACAACAGTAAGTATAATTTTTTTTAATCATTATGTATGACACTGTTAGGAGTAAAAAATAACACCAGTAAAGAGTATATGGTATTTTAACAGCAATTCAGATGGTCAGGATATTTAGCAGGGTGTAAGAAGTAAAACTTGACCTGGTGTGCTTTAATAGGAAGGTAATCAGTGTGGTGCTGAAGCAAAGTTACTTTTATCACCCTGAAGTTGATTATTTTCCAATAACAGCATGTCCTGAAGAGATTTATTCCATTTACACCACAGCAGTTGTTAGCAATTTTCTATTTTATTGAATAACGTGATCATTTTTAATGTTTATAGCTATGTTTAATCCATGAAACACCTTATTTCCAGTTATCAAATTTGTCATCGCAGCTAGTTCTTTTGAATTTTTAATCTCTCAAAGTCAAGGCAAAATGTGTGACTCTCTATCCTGAGAATATTCCTGTATTGGAAACACTGACTCCATCTAGAGAAAACCTCAGCATATTAAAAAAATACTGACATATTATAATAATGAAGAATGATTCCATTGCAATATAATCTTGTGCATTATAAAAAAAAATAATCAACACCATGTGGCCAATCTGAATTGAGAATTCAACAGTGCTGTGGTATAAGGCAAAAAATATCATATTACATTACTTGAGGCCGTCCAAAATATGTACTCAATAACAGAATATTTAGTTTGGCTGAGGTTTTGCTAACAGTTCCAGCAAACTAGTGGAGCCACAATCGGAAAAACTGTTAAATGTTCAACAAGGAACAGCAGGGCAAAGAAACCAAAATATATTATTATTTCAAAGTAATAAAAGCAGTAGCATCTTATACTACAGGCTGTATCATAATGTTTATACTGTATATTTTGATATCAGTGTAATAGTCAGATTTAATTATATTATTAAGAGTAGCTGTTAAACTGAGTAGTCTTTAAGTGTATATATGAATGTACACCGACCAGGCATAACATTATGACCACCTGCCTAATATTGTGTTGGTCCCCCCTTTTTACTGCCAAACCAGCCCTGACCCATCATGCACTGTGTATTCTGACACCTTTCTATCAGAACCAGCATTAACTTCTTCAGCAATTTCAGCAACAGTAGCTCGTCTGTTGGATCGGATCACATGGGCCAGCCTTCGCTCCCCATGTGCATCAATGAGCCTTGGCCGCCCATGACCCTGTCGCCAGTTCACCACTGTTCCTTCCTTGGACCACTTTTGATAGATACTGACCACTGCAGACCGGGAACACCCCACAAGAGCTACAGTTTTGGAGATGCTCTGATCCAGTGGTCTAGCCATCACAATTTGGCACTTTGTCAAACTCGCTCAAATCCTTACGCTTGTCCATTTTTCCTGCTTCTAACACATCAACTTTGAGGACAAAATGTTCACTCAGTGTTATTCACCTCACCTGTCAGTAGTCTTAATGTTTTGCCAGATCGGTGTATAATGATCATTCATCAGAAACCACTTTGTTATAAATTACTGTATATATTTCCTTTTATTTGTGTGTACAGGAAAACGATAACTTCTGTTCACTGACTGCTTTTAAATCGTAAAAGTATTGAGGTGAAATATGGAATATCTTTGCTACATGATGGTAAGGAGCCAGTGACCAGAGGTTTCTGCAGAATCAGGTAATTTATCTGTGTCCCCTCATGCAGGTGCCCACAGATGTGGAGAAATGCCAGGACCGGGTGGAGTGCTTCAATGCTGACCTGAAGGCTGACTGGGAGCGCTGGCAGAACAACAAACGGCAAGATTTCAGACAGCTCCTGACCGGCATGGCAGACAAAAACATCCAGTACTATGAAAAGGTAAAGGACAGTGATATGTCTGAGTGAGTGGCAGATAGAAGGAAAATGGGGAGAAAGATGGAAGAGGAGGGGATCAGGAAAATCATGTCTGTATACTTGTAGCTTATGCACTGAAAATGACCGTAATCTCAGTGAGATTTGCTTATATATTTATATATTTTCTTTGTCACTGTATGACACCCCTATATCTACAAGGGTGAGTCAAGTGAAAATCCTTTTAAATTCTTTTACATTCCTCTAGGAAAATTTAGAGTTTGTAAGCCAGAATCAAGTTATTTGAATGTAGTACAGATTTGATTTGGATGTTTTCTAATAACAAATAAACATTTTTTTAAGACAAGTTCTATTACAGAACCAAACACAGGCCTCATTTATCAATCAAACAAATACATTCATAAATTTTGCAGTAGCAAGAAACGTTGAACCTCTGTCGACATGCCTCAATGCGTATACACAAATCAGTGATTGCCATTTTCTACACAGATTCCACTGTCAAGTTTAAACTACTTATTTCCTTCAATTCAGTGTTTTCAAACTCCTTCATTTCATATTTATGACTTGAAAGAAAGCGATCCAAAACAAACCTATATATTAAATTAAATTAGAACAAAGGAAATGGCACACTATAAAATGAGATATAGTAAGTCTGAGACTGTGGCTGAGATGCATTACTGGAGAACTACTACTAATTACAATCTATTTAAGAGCACTGTTTTGTTAACTAAGCTTTTACACACAACCACAAGACTGGTAAATGAGGCTGGATGTCTTTTGAGGCACGTTTTTCTACATTTTGTTGTTTGCAAAACTGTAGCTTATAACCTTCCTTTAATCATAGCTTATCTGAACTGATTGCCTACAATTTATTAAAAATTAATGAATTAATGAAATGTTTTATGTAAAATTAATTTTTGACCAAATTATCCAAACTTTTTCGATTGAAGTTTTCAGTGAAAGGCTTGAGAATTTGCCTGTTCTACTGCTCTGCCTGTGGTGTCAGGAAACATCCATCACATCTGTATACACAACAGCTCGAGTGCAGTCATCAGCTGCACTGATCGTAGTCCTGAAATAGCTTGGCTATGCGTAGTGTGTTTCTTTCTTTCACCTTTTAGCCCTTCAGCTGGGCCAAATACTGACACAGCGCTGCAAAATTCCAAACGCACCAGCCAAAGAGGACAGTACAGAGCATTAAGCTGAACAGACAGAGATGGACTTTATTAAAAAGCAAAATCAGCAAAGTATAGAGCCTGGATAGATTAAACATCAGGAGAGGATTTTTTTTTTTTTTATATATATATCTTTAATCTACCTTTGATTCTGTTGTGCACCATTAAGGATGGCTTTCCCATTATTTATCGCCTCTAAGCATAAGCTTTGTGTTTCATATAATGAAAGTGCTAAGGCTAAGATTACTTACCATGAAGTGCAAAAAGGAATTGTATACTTAACCACAAGCTTCCTATTAAAAGATAAATAAAAAAAAGATTAGTCTGGCCAGATGTTAACATCTGCTTGTGCTCTGTGTCCACTCTGCAGTGCCTTGCAGCATGGGAGTCCCTCATTCCAATCTTACAGGACAAACAGGAAGCCAAAGTAGAGACGAACTGAGCATGTGTATGGGTCACCTGCTCTCGGGGTTGTGACCTGGTAAGACCTGTGTGAGACCTTGGTGGCGTCTCCTCATTTTTTTTGGCCATCTGGGGACCCGATAGATCTGGGGAGCAAGATGGGCTTTACAGAGGCCGTACGATATTTTGTTGCGTTTAGGTTTTTTTTTTTTTTATTATTATTATTGTTTATTTATGATATCCCATCCAAGCACCTCTTCCTTCCGTCTGGTCTTGGAAGAACATGCAATTTGGTGTTCTACTGAAGCACAGGGAGACAAACCACAGAATCCAGTTTTCTGGATTTCTCCTCTGAAATATTGTGCACAGAAAAAGAGAAGTACAACAAGCTACATTTTCGCCAATGATTTTCCATAAATTCCGCTTACTCTCAGCATGGTTCCCTTTCATCGATGCCTCGTTGTCGTCGCTGTTGTCCCATGCATCGTGACCACGAAGAGACATGCCAAGGATCATCCACATTCCTCTCACCAAAGTTTGATGTGTTTTTGTTTGCTTGTTTCTTTTTGTGTTTCAGGAACACTATGGATCTGATGCTGTGAAATGGCATGAGCTCATATCTACTTTATTATACTTGTGATTTATGTTTTTGTTTGTTGACTCTGAATGAAGGTTCTCATCTCAGTCGTATGAGACTCAGATGCTTTTCATAATCACTCTGGATTGTTGGGCCCAGCTTTCCACAGGTTGTTGTGTTTTTTAAATTAAAGGTAGCTTTCAGATGAAAGCTGCTAGGAATATGAAATGCATTCAGACCACTCGGGGAGGAATTTCTTTTCACAGAGATGATCATTTCTCAGAGGGACATGGAACACTTAATCTAATCTTAGCCAGTCTTAACACTAACAAGTACTAATTAGGAATTAACTCTGGGATTTAAGCACATTCTATTGATATACTTTTCAGAGCACGGGGTTGAGATCTAGGAGTTGTTCTTTAGAAGACTGGAACTTTATTATTTTGTTCTTGTAGAAAAAGCTGCTGTGGAGCAAAAGGAG
Source organism: Hemibagrus wyckioides (assembly GCF_019097595.1). Taxonomy (NCBI): domain Eukaryota; kingdom Metazoa; phylum Chordata; class Actinopteri; order Siluriformes; family Bagridae; genus Hemibagrus; species Hemibagrus wyckioides. Next base: position 16,355,002 of record NC_080725.1, read on the forward strand.
AATCTAATACTTTACTTAGGGATGGTGTTCATAGGGCTATGTGATGCCTTCCTAAGGACATCAAGACAACTAACGTCAACCTACATAAAAATAATAGGACATGACACCCAAGTCAAGTGACATGTTTGCTGATTTAAAGCTACAAAAGACTGCTGGTATAACCTAAAAAATTATAAAGGCTCATTCCAACAGGTCAAAATTGCCATGAGTGCTTTGTTCAATTATGTAAGAACACCCAAGTCGTGTTCATTTCCAAACTTATATGACCCTGACATGACAAGCGTACCTTGAATTTCATCTGTCGTCTGTCTTTGTAACCATTCTAACATGTCATAGACCAACCCTATTTCAACTGGGACAACAAACATTCATTTAGAAAGTTTTTTTTATTTATGGCTGATGACTTAAAGAAGCTATGACGCTTCCTAGGCCAACATGTGACTTGCCATAGCAGAAGTCTAATGATGTACAAAGTCATCCGTTATGTCGTTCTAATACCAGTCATAACACAACCTTATGTCAGTTGGACAAATGGACAAATCACCTCTTATTATTAAAGCTGTTGCATATTGGATTAAGCCTTTAAAATTTTTTACAGGTCAAAAGATCATGTCCTTATGTCAATTGGACAATTCTTGCATATTGGACTAGGCCTTTATACATCTTTATATTGCTTCATCAGTTGCCATAATGGATTTATATACACTTGTCAAGTAGCTTTATAAACACAAGTGTTGCTGAAAAATGATACCTGTGCTCCATTTAAGCCCACTGTTTGTAATGTTGGAGAACAGTATGCTCTCAGTGTCAGCCTGTGGGAAAACATTTATCTTACGCAAGTACACACAGATTCGTTAGTTAAAGTTTGAATTATGCTCAGTCTAGAAAGTTTATACACACTACACTGTTATAACAGCAGTCTTAATATTCAGGGTGACCGTGTACACAGCTTTTCTGTCCACCCTGCTACAACACACCACTGAGCCTCTAATTAGCTGCATGTGTTATTCACAACTTAAGCTACAGGCCGTGCCAGTCATGTCTCAGTACTCCTGTGGCCTCTATCTCTCTCTCCGTCTCTCTCAGAGCTGTATGCAGCTGTTACCAGGCCTGCTGTTGTATATTCTTACGGCTCCTTATTCTGTTGGGTGTATTTTATTGCGGGAAAGCGAATTCTCTCTGTTCAAATCTGCAAGTGAGAATTTTAGCTGTAACTAAAAACCATCTGATGTATTTGTCTTAAAAACAATTGCACTCATCTCATTAGAAAGTGCTTTAAAGATCAGACATCCTGTTTTTTTTTCCTGTTTTATTTGTCGATTTTCTAAATTTTCTATGTTAATATTATTCCAGATTTGCAGCGTGACAGGTTAGGCGTAGGTTAAGTATGAATACAAGAGTGATGTAACGTGCAGCCCTAGCGCCATCTGCTGGATGGGAATCTTATTGTTTTTTCCACTATGAACAGGTCTGAAAGAAAAGCTCCATCCTGCAACACACTGAATATGATTATGGTGAATTATTTACGATTCAAAGTTCAAGAGGGCAAAATGAAGCTGAATTAAGACTTATGATCATGTTGATGGCGGTATTAGAATAAATCGCCAGAGGATCATGGGTTAATTTTTAGGTAACTATTAATATGCAAGCGGGGTTTTCCTTTATGCTCATAAAGGCGAAGAATAGTTTGATCAGTGGGTTTTGTGAACATAACAGACGCCGACTGTGCATGTTTTTTTGTGGTGCAATATAAGAGACACTCCACGTTTCCACTCGTAACCAAATCCTTCTGCTTTCTTTTAATCTCTGTAACAGTTCTGTAAAGCATTAGTGTGATAATGAAGGCAGCTACACTACACTTAGTCCTGTGTGACTTTGTGAAAAATTTTTTGGGGCGGGATTAATACTTTAGACCTATGTAAATTGACCAACTGAGTTGATTTTTTTTTTTTTCCCCATTCTGGATGGACACAGGGCAAATTACAAGTTCATCAGATTTCATGAGCAACAACATAAGCTTTCTTTTCTTTTCTTTTAACTCTTTTCTTGCTCGAGTCCGATGGCAGTGAGGCGTGTTCGATTGTAAATAGCATTTGTCAGCCTGACTTTTTTGTAATGTCGAAATGAAACTGCTTTGTAAAGCTGACTTCTGTTTAAGAGAGTCAGCAAGTCTGTGTGAGGCTGAAAGGGGGGAGAAGTTCAATATGGCGGTGAATATTTTGTAATATTAATATAATTTATAGACCAAAAAAGGTTTGTAGCCCTCGGTTCTCCCCTAATTTTTTTTTTTTTTCCTTTGTGTGAATTGTTTACTGTAACATTAATGTAAATGTCACTGTTTCAATTGCAGGAAAATGACATTGATGTTTTGAAACTATATCTTTACCGAACATATTTTAAATATTGAACCAATTAAAAAGGATTGTGTTAATGCTTTTTGGATAGTTTATGTATTCTTTTTTTTTTTTTTTTTTATTGGAAAGTGTTGCACACTTGGTGTATACCCTGTACATTCCATCAGCGATTTCACTTCTGAAGCATGAATAACATTTTCAATGCAAATGACACAATGTAAGGCAGATGCTAAAAAAATGAAGGCACTTTATCGATGAACAATATGAGCATTAAACCATCTTGAGGACTATAGCTATGAATCTTTTGCCCAAAATACAAAAAATAATGACTAGAAAGTATATGTAAATGGAAAATAAAATAAACTTAAAAAAAAGACATTGCACTAATTAAAGGCAGGATTATGATTGATGCATTTTTGTACTTTTTCCATACAAAGCGGTCTCAAATAAACACTGTTTATAACACACAACTAAGAAAAATATATATATATTATATATTATATATATATACATATACACTACAAAGTACCAGTGAACTGACAATGACAAGATCCCAGTAAACATTTTTTGGTAATTAAAACATTGTTACTTGGAAATGTACCATGCTTAAAGGTTCATTCATTCATCATTTAATCATTCATCTTCACTAAGTGCTTCTAGCTGGTTCTAGCTTCTATGCATATGCGCTCACACCAAGGGCAATTTATCATAGCGAGTCCACCTACTAGCATGTTTTTGGATGGCTTGAGGAAACCTGAGAATCCAGAGCAACATGGTAGCACCTGTGAAACTGCGCATACGGAAATTTGAACCCTGGAGCTGCCCTGCATGAAGCTTCAATTCCCTTAAAATCTCTCATAGCCTTCCCGCCTTGCAGAACGACAGCCGACAATACTGCAATAAAAAAGCCCAAAAAACAATACAATTAATGGGCAGCTTTTAGTGTAGAAGGACTAATATGTTTATGGAAACACAGTCCAGTCAGCTTACCTGATGGGAATCATGGCGAGGAATGTGATGATACTCGATAGGGTGAAGACAAACCCTGGAAGGGTGTGCAGTGTGGACTGGTAGACCTTGGTGAAGATAGGGGTTGTAGCTAAACCAGCCAATTGGAAGGACAGCTGAAGCCCTGTTAAAGTCCTTCCTGTGGGGAAATAGAAGGGACAACGTGTAGAAAAAAATTAATAAATCAGCTCAACAGCGCCATCTAGTGGTCAAGGAGATGCTCTTATTCCCATACTGGAGAGTGAGGTTCCAGAGCAGTTTGGTGATTTTCAATTATTAGTGTTAATATCTTACAATGGGAAACCCTTCCAACTTGAATTTATCAAACACTGATGTATATCAAACAAATTTAGATTTACATTAATATTATTTAGCACATCTGTGCAAACTTCTTGTAACCAAGGAATGTCTTTAACTATAAAAACACATTTAATAGATGAATTCATGAAAGTTATTTAAATGTGTACAATAATATTTTGTTTGTTTATTGGAGCTATTCAGCTGATTTATTCCTAAATTTTCCACTGGTCCATGTAGACATTATTCATAGTCCTAATTGTTTTTGAGGTTTGGATTTCATTTCAAGAGACCAGTAAATAAGGCTAATAACTATAAAAATTCAGTAAATATAAGAATTGTCTGTAGAATAGAATCGTGAGAACCACGGATTTAGCACAGGCTCTTATCCGAATTGTCTTAACATGTCTACGGTGACATTCTTTAATGCATTTTCATCAGTGTAATAATTTTCTACTGTTCTCAAATTTTCTAAATGGCAGGATTTCTTTCATTCATTCATTAATTGCCGTCAGGGTTGCATTTGATCTGGGCCTAAATCAAAGAGCAAAACTGTAATCGTAAAGTTTAGTTTTATTGGCTGTGTCCAAGCTATAAATTGAAATGTATTAAAAAAATTAAATATAGAAACATAGTCAAGATTTATACTACAGGCCAATTTGTCTTGAATTACTGTTAAACATTTCAGGTCTCAGGAAAGTTCACAGAATAAACATTGTGTTAGTGCTTGAACGGCTTTTGCCCTCCACTTGAACCCTATGTTTGAATTATTGTTGCTGTTGTATTGACTATTTGAGTCTTAAGAAACCGCGAATCCAATTTCCAAACCCCTTATGAATCATACTCATGAGCTTCTGCTTTCAGTTGTAGTAATGAATAATTCTGAACTTCCACCTTGTGCATTATATACCTTATGTTTATACTGAAACACACTACTTGGCCAAATGTATAAGGACAACTGACCATCAAAGCCATTTGTAGTTCTTCGTCAAACTGTTGTCACAAAATTGGAAGCACACAATTGGACAGAATGCCTGTATGCTGTAGCATTACAGTTTACCCTTCACTGAAACCAAGAGGCCCAATCCTGTCCCAGAATGATGTTGCCCTTGTGCACAAAGTGGGGTCTATGAAGACATGGCTTACCAAGGTTGGTGAGAAAGAACCTTGCTCCTGACCTTAACCCCACTGATCACCTTTGGGATGAACTGGAACAGCAAATTCAGTGCCTGATCTCACTAATGCTTTTGTATCTGAATGAGCAAATCCACGCTCCAAAATCTAGTGGATATCCTTCCCATAAGAGAGGAGGTTATAATAAACGCAAAGAGGGACTAAATCTGGAATGGGATATTTAACAAGCACACATTATTTTGGTGGTCAGAATGATAACAGTTTAATGTGCGTTTTGTTCAGTTGATTTTTTTTTTTAAAGGTTAGAGTGTCAATTTTGGGATAGTGCCTTTGTGTATCCATTCATAACACAACAAATTGTTTTGTGGGGGAAAAAACAAAAAAAAAACCCAAAAAAAAAACAAACAAAAAAAAAACTTATCTGCAAATATCTGCAGTATCACATGCACATAAACACACTGAATAAACAGGAAGAAGTGATTCATTCAGAGCGTACTGATGTTTTGCATATGCTCTAGTGGTCTGGTTGGCCATGAACATATAAGATTCATGAATGAAACTAAATCGGCTAAATCATTCAACAGTGTGTGCCAGTGTGCTGTCATTTAATAGGATTCTTACAACACCCATGATGAGATTGAGTGGGGAAGGATCATGGATACTTAACGTCATACCTCTATTTTCTAAAAGGGAATTTCCAAAATAGAGCAACCCTCTTACCACCTGCCAGTGTCCATTTATTTTGGGCTTCACATAAAAGGTGCAGAGATGAAGACAGGCGACTGCAATGCTCCCTTTCACGGAATACCAAAACACCTTCTCAGCATTCGAGCGAGGGTCCCCCTCCCTCGAATGCACCGGTGTGTACTTTCACTTCTTCTTTTCACCCTCAGCCTTATCATATGAACCCCATCAAGCTTTTGACGGCTGTTTTTCTAAACCAAACAGAGCCCTAAACTGCATTGCTTCAGCATGTAACATAACCATCACAATAGATCAGAGTGTACACAAAAAGCAATAATGTGTCACACACGAAGGCCAGCAGATTATGGCTGGAACAGTACGTACCATATGATGATCCTCGGATCTGCTTGGACAGAAGTGAGCGAATGATGGGCATAGGAATGAGTGCGAACAAAGTGAGCGAACGAGCTGTAAAAAAAGAAGAAAAAAATGATATGAAATATACAAAATCTGTTAGAACAGAATACACTTTTTCAGTTCAAAAGGCTAATTGAGCTCATTTGACTCCTTAGATGAAGGAGTTACTCAGGCATTTTGCTTATATGCCAAAAAACTATTCACGTCACTCACACATCACTGAATCCTGGCTTCCCCATAGCAGTTCCTCATTTAGAAATATGTGTCAGATTAATGTTTTTATGACCTCTACATCACTTATCACCTTAAAATGTAGGACTCTATTTAGCAACATCAGCGTTCATTGCACAAAGTCGGCCTATATGTTGTTTGTCTGCACTGTCTTGTCTTGTCTTCCTGTGCACTTCTGTTGTATGTCTAGTTCTTAAAGACTGCACCTTAAGTGTAGTTTCATTTTAATTTTTAAATTATAGTTTAATTTCTTATCTCTGTGTTATAGCTCTGTGTTTGTCTGCGTCACTGTACTTTGTCTGTGTTATGTGTAGCACCTCTGGTCTAGGAGGAACGTTGTTTCACTTCACTGTGTACTGCATCTGATATATATGGTTGAAGTGACAATAAAGCTTCTTTGACTTTTAATTTATTTTCTTCCTGTACAGCTGTCTAAGCCTAATCCTGCAGTACTTAGCTCTAATTCCAATCTAACACAATCGAACAGAGATTTCTATCACTGTCTAATTGTCCTTAGTTTCATCTTTTCCTTGCAAAATTAAAACAACGTGCTGTCTTCTATTCCATCATTTATAGTTTTGCACACTGCTTTGTAGCTGGTCTTTATAGAACGCCCAAGTAGCACTTAGTTTAGCCCTCAGGTGTTGCAGCTGCTGTCCCAGTTTAAGCCAGAATAATTGTGCCCTTGTTTCTGGTCAGTTAATCTAAACTTCCATCCCTACCTACTCTTCTAACAGATTTATCCTTGTATTCTATAAAGTAATGTAATGTAAAAACACAATACACTTAACTACAGCATCCATTTCGGCTTTTTGTTTTAAATTTTAGTCCTTTAAATGATTGACCATGGTAATAAAGTTCCAAATTTTACACAGGACCTCTATCGAATATCACTAAGAAATAAAAGCTTGCACAATACACTCACTTCTGCTGCAAGGAAGAATATCCTGTTGCACTGGATTAATGATAAGCCACTGACTATTAAGAGCTGGTAATGGAGTGATTACAACTTGAATATTTAACTTGTGCAGTTAATGAACGAATAGAGCAATTGTGATGGAATATCCATGGAGCCAAACTTTTCTGCAGCTCTACTTATGGCTTTCTCCTGTAGGTATCCAAAGGCCATTTGAGATATATGTAATGATATTGCTTTTACATGTAGCTATTAAACACAGTTTTATATCTTAATGTAAACAAGATATACCTTGTGTTTCTGTACTGAGCTGTATTTGCTTGTTTTATATTAAAATCCAGTTAAAAATAAAATTGTGAAGCAGGTAGTGTTCCTGCCTCATAACTCTGGTTCAATCCTTACCCTGCAGCTCTTCACATGTTCTCCCTGTGTCTGCATTTCTCTAGGTTTGCTGGCTTCCTGGCAGCTCCCAAGAAGATACCAGTAGGGAGAGCTGTTAATTAGCTCACAAGCTGGATCAGGTGGGTTAGAGGAGCAAGGAAAGCACTAAAATGTGCAGGAACCTGTGGCCACTTTGTTCCACTACCTTCTGTGACAATGCGTAAATGGAAAGATATGAATGACTTGACCATCATTTACCTAAGAAATACGTGGCGGTGGTTGTAACGAAGGTCATGAAGTAGATTCCTGTGAGGAAGGAGAACATGCCTATCAGGATCATGGTTGTGTCACTCAGGGAGCACCGTGTGAACAGCTTCACGCCGAGGAAACTGGTAATGAAAATGACCGAGCCGGCGGCGTTGCCGTAGCCCACTTGCGTGGCAGTCCAGTTCAGCGGCTCCACCAGCACGTACACGCTCATGATCTCCACGCCACCCCCCACCGCCATGTCGTACAGGATCCCGGCGGCGAACAGGAGCGCGACGTTGGCCTTGACGCTGCTCAGGATCCCGACCCTCTCACCATCTCGCCTCTCATCTGCGTCCGCGGGCGGCGTGCGCGTGCCGACTTGAAAGATACACGCCGCGTACACGAGGCACAGAAAGTACAGCATCACGCTCGCGCACGCGAGCACAACTCCCTGCCGGTGCTCGAGCGCATAGAGTTGGAACAGGTGACCTGACGCGAGACTCCCCAGGAAGCCTGCTATACCGTACGTGAGCTCTATGCACATGATGCGCAGAGACCTGTCCTGCTCGCTCGTGCTCAGCGACACCAGTACGATCACGCCGGGCCAGTAGGACGAGAAGCCGCCGCAGAGACCGTTCACGATGGGAGCCGCGTACATCACTTCTACTGTCCAGTTAAACGCAATGACAAACAACAGCAACCCACGTGAAATGAAGTAACCGACAAGGGGCACTACTACAGGAACTTTCCGATAGCCCTTGTCTCCGATTCGAGCCAGCAAGAACGCCGGGATGATGGCCACCACCTTGGTTAAGATGTTAAAGATCATGTAAAAGTATGCGATGGACTTTTGCGGCTGGTCTCCTCCGGCTGCAGGGTGTGTGGTATTCTCGTACCGTTGCTTTACAACCAACTGGAGGCCGGTGTCGAAAAACGAGCTGGCGACCTGCGCGCAAAACACCACAGGCGCCAGGTTACTCCGTAGGAACGCCATTTGTCAGTCACGTTAAGAAATGAGACGGCGGCGAGTTTCTGACAATCACCCGGCTTTATTTGCGCTTCGGTAGTTTCGTCACTCCCACCGACATTTCCCTCTCACCACCTCCAAACAACAGGAAAGCAGCTGATCTGTGTTCACTGATGAACCAGTGCTATAACATTTCCGTGTTTTAAGTGTAGCCCAGCTTGTGGGTTGGAAAGCAGAGCGCGTCATTAATCCATGAGGAAGTTACACAAACTAAAATAACTGGTTCATTAGTCATGATGCAGAAAGTTAAAGAAAGAATTCACCTTGGACCATTATGTACATATAGGCCTATATTTGCTCAAGTTGTGCAAAAAGTATTTTCAGATGAAATTGAGACCTTTTATGGTTTAAACTTGTTTCATATTTGGTCTTCACTTTGATTAAAAGTTTCCTAGTGGGACCAGATAACTAAATAGAGAGGTGCAGCAGCACTTTAGTCCATCTAATCTCTCTCTCATATCTTATCTTCAACTGTACACTACTCAGACTTCAGTTTCCAAAAGCTTCAACCCTCGGTCACAGTCTTCATGCTCATAATCGAAGATCTCTAGCCAAGATGTAACGGCACAACTCATTTAGCTGTTGTTCAACTGTCTGTGCTATTTCCACATCAATTAATATGGCATAGACTAACACTAAAATGGTGAATAAAACCATTTCTCCTTTCTTTCCTAAAGTTGAAAGCAAAACCTGACTATTACAACTGTAGATGTCTGACCATCACACCCATAAGTGAAAGTTTCACAAACTGTTGCAAATTTGGAAGTCCCCAATTTTACAGTGTTACATTTTCCCTTCGCTGGAACTAGGAGGCCCAAATGTGAACAAATTGAGGTTTATAAAGATGTTGTTTGGTAAAGACCTCAACCACAATGAACAGCTTTGGGATAAACAGGAATGCTAACTGTGCCACAAGTCTTCTTACCCAACATTAGTGCACGACTCTTCCTAGAACAGCCGAGTTAGTTAAATCTGGAGTTAAAGGCAGACTCCTAAATAATATAATTAATAATATAATTCTGGAAGCCACTGCTGTGTCACTCGTTTGTTTATAACATGTCGCATACTGTCAAGTGTCAGAAAAAGTCCCCAAACTGGCAGTTCAGAGATATGAGCACTTGAATGTTTTTTGTTTGTATTACTTACCTATTATTAGACACACGATCCACCTTGTAAATGTACCCTCATTCATCAGTTTTGACAGCAGGATGAGTTTATGTGAAATGGCCTTAAGAACACAAAACACCTATTATATCTATCCAGAGAAATGTGCGTGCATTTGTGCTTGTTTTGAAGGGTCATGGAATTTCCTTCGCAGAACCAGCCTGTCCTGATTTTTTTTTCTCCTTAAGTGCAAAGCATTGATTCAAAGTAACATGAATATTTAATGGGTTTTGTTACTGCTTTACACCTGAATATCTTTGCTGCTACCTTAAAAATGACCTCTCAGATTTTCTTTCCCTCTTCTGAGAAGGCTTTCCTTATCAGTGCTTTTGTTGATATTAACTAAAAGAATTCTAGGCACTTCCTAACACACGGACCAAACAAATAAATCACATTGCTATAATAATGAAAGTAACAGGAATCTATACATTTTTTTGAGCGACAAGTTAAACCAAATGCAAAATGCTCTTATTGGCTTAACTATAAAAAGAGTGATGATGAATTAAAAGAAATCTCAATGTAAAGTGTCTTGTTGGGTTGTTTGTACAGCTTCACTGCAATTCAAACAATTCAATGACCCCAATTCGTGCCCTATGGATGGGATACTGGAAAAGACCACTACCATCAGGTTGGACATGATTTCAGGTTAAAAATATACTCAGTCAGAAGAATTATGTATTGATTTGCAGTAAAAAGTGAGAAGTGCATCCAAACCATGCCAACTTCCCATGGTATAAGAGAGCCACTGTTTTTCTTTCTTCTTTAATTTGGCACCTTTACATATCCATACTAATGAACAAATCCTCACGATAAGCTCTCCACATTGAATATTGTGATCAATAATCTTATGAAGCTTGCTTTATATTTTCAATCTGATGATTTCCGAAAAACACTATGCCCTTGTTGCTCTTCCAACATTGTGGCAAAACACACATGCATTTACAGTACAGAATTAATAGATCTGTTTATAAGTTCCTAATGAGAAAGAGATCACGTTTATGCATTTTGTTTTTAATGAGAAAATAATTATATATGCGTTTAAGTGTAAGCCTTACAATTACTATAAAACAACATAAGCAGAATATATTAACATACAATAAGTGGTTAACGAATTAACAGAAGTTTAAAAAAAAAAAATGAACACTTTGCCACTTCACAAGTAAAAAAAAAAGAAAAGGGAAAAGCTACTTGCAAAAATAAGTGGCTTCCAATTTTAAAGAGTATATTCGCAAACAGAGCAACATTGTGTGAACATTTTCTTAAAAATAATAACGTATTTCTAAGCGTCATTTTAAATCTTAAAGGTACTTATATGAACTATCTGTACCTGTGGACTGAGGGGGGGCATCTAACAATTTTAGAAAAGAATCATTTTTTCTGTAGTTCTGACTGTTTTAGATCCACTGGTTTGATCAGAAGCTCCCCCATATAAATATCATGCACTGGAAAAAAGTCAAATGCACTCCAAACTCATTGCTAATAATTGGATGTATTATAGAGCTTGTCTGCCCTTTTAGGTTTTCCTTTGCTGCCCTATTTTCTATTACACTACACTTTTTTTTTTTTTTTACATAACATAGCCTCAGGTCATAATAAAGCAAACGGCTGCTTTGTTTCCAGACTTTGTAAGAAAGCACATCTTTGGAAAAATCCAAGCTTCAACACCAAACCACCTGAAGGCTTGAAAAACACTTCTTGATGAATTTTATTTATCTACTCAAAACTGCTCGTATGTATATATGGCGATCGATTAGCGTACAATTTGCTACTCAGGATGGTCAGGATGTCCTGAAGACTTTTGCATATATTTCTGGAACTCTAAAAACGGACACACGCCCATGCTCACAAGCACACATGCACACTCACACAAATGCACACAAAAGGCTATATCTTGCAAAAATGCACATACATGGTAATAAAATGCCATCCTCCATAAAACTATTTTCCATTCAAAGATACACTGTAAATAGTTCACTGCACAAAGAAAAAATATTTCCCTCTTAGATCATTCAGAACACCTGCTTACTGACCAGGTCATAAAGGAATATCTTAATAAGAAACATGTCTTTCAACATGATGTTCCTAATTCATCGCTTACTGTCAGATCCAGCCAGACCTCTATAGCACACAGTCCAAATCCACGATCATGATATTATAACTTTACTGGAACAAAGGATCTTCAATGTTATCTGTTTGGATGCAGGCTTTCTTTACAGCCAACTTGGAGGCACACTAGGTGAACTGATTAAACGAGTGAAATCAGCTGTGGCTCCTGCTTGGTTGGGATGAAATGTCAACTACACCATGGATAAGATTGAAGACTCCTGATCTATGAGATAAGTTCAGCAAATGAAATGCTTTTGAAGCTTGTCACCATCGAATCAACAATGTCACTTCAGTACAGATTTTTGTCTTGTCTCTTCACATCACAGGATGCAGTCTTAAAGAAAAAGATGGTTTTTGCACTCACAGTGGTGCCCACCATCTAAAAACACATATTTGTTATATTATGACAGGCAGTGTATTATATACTGCATTTCCATGTATTATACTATAAGTATATAAAAGAAAATGGAAAAGTGAAAGTCTCCTGAATTAGTGTTCTTGTCATATAAGTCCTTCCAGGAATAAAATCCATAGCGTTATTCCTTGTGGGTTGAGACCCCAGAGCTAACATCAAGAAGTGATGAGAGAGTGAGTGTGAGAGAAGAGAGTGTCTCATGAACATTTCTCGAATAATGTTGCTGATTTGTTCACTGCAATGAATTCTTCTTCTTACTGACGGTGTGCATCCGAGTCCACCATCGAACTGGACGGTCGAATCTGACGGTGCTTTTCTAATTATGCTTCAAATTGCTGGTGTTTTTTTTTGTTTGTTTTTTTTTCAGTTAAAAAACATCATTTCCCACTTTCCACTTTCAAATGTATAAAAATTATCTACAAAGACTCCGTATAACATTTGTTTCACTGCATTGCATTTACACATTCTAATCAAATCCGCTAAAACAAGGCAAATACACAGTATAAAAGAGAAACAGTTCATATAGCTCAGTGATAAAGTGTTTACTTACTATAAAACTTCAGAGAGAGGGATTGGTTAAAGTGTTTTGGTATATAAGGAATTCATTTTTCATTGATAATACCTCTAAACACCTGTATTGCTATTTCCTTATCATGTCCCGTTCATTTACACAAGCTAATACATAACTCTTGTATATGGTGCACAGCACACTGTCCTCACACAGTGTTGCCAGATTGGGGGACTTCGTTCATGAATTGTTCTACTGTAGAAAAACTATCCAGCAGATGGTTGTTTTAAACTGGCTACATTCATCTCAATCTGGCAACTCTGACTGTACTCAATTAACTCCATATATCTTACCTACATTCTATTACATATGATAACATACATAGTATAAGATTGTTGTGTCCAGCCACACAATACAAAAGAGAATTGGTTAAAGTGGAAATACATGAACTGAAACAGTATATGTAGAACACATCTGCTATTTAGTTTAGGTGGTTGGGGTTGCTCTTTACCACAGTATAGTGGCAGCCTGAATCTTATTCCTTTATATATTTCCTGTCTGGCCTGGCTGCTAAAAAGCAACCTTATTATTTCTCGATGTTAATGTCATCTTATGATGTTAATGTCATCAATACTATTGTGCATTTACAAACCTGGACAACACTACACTTGTTCTACTACGTGTTCTGACGCAAGTCTTCGAGCCAAACCATTCTCTGCCCTACTTTCATTTTCTGTCTCTAAAAAGAAATCCCCACTCCACTGTTTTATTTTCAGTGGACTGAATTATGTGTACACCAATTACCTATTGTGCTATACAGTATGTATGTTGTGCTAATATGCTCTAATATAAATAACATAAGCTGCATTTGTGACTGTCTATTCCCAAATCATCTCCTCAGAGGCTTAAAAAAAGGACTGAAACTGGCATAACCCACTCTACCTGATAAACTGGGGACAATCCTCATCATAATTTCCCCACAACACACACCACTTTTCTTTCAACTAAATCAAGTGCTCCCATTTGAATACAAAATTATTTTTTTTAATGTATAGAGATACTTCACAGCACCCTCTTTCCTAAACCACTTTAAAAACCCATACATGGATCACTTGGCATGGTCAATTCAAAACCATTTCATATACTCAACTATACAAAATGGAAAGCAATCCAAAAATCCAAAATAAGCATTTTCTTTGCACATGTCCCAAAAGTACTGCACACATCAACTGAACAAAAAAAAAAAAAGAAGAAGCTCGAAACAAAAGAGAGACAGAAAGCACAATAATATTTGGATGCCAAATTGTCCTCGCTTGAGTTTTTAGTGAGAACCTTTCCACAGATCCCACTACACGACTGGATGATCTTCTGCAGTCATCATTTGGAGATCCAATGATTACTTGTTCCTGCAATATACATATACTCCGCATAAATACTCGGTTGGTTTTCTCCAACATACTTTTGATTTCCTTTCACTCTTCCTGTTGTTTACAATAGGGTGCTGGCTTTACTCTTCCTCCTCTTCCTCCTCAGCTTCTTCCTGGTTGGCATAGATTCCCGCCTCCCATCGTAGAGCCATGTTACTTTTCCTGCGAGTGACGCGCGTCGCCTCTAAAACCTGTCCCCGAACACACAAAGCCAGATTGTTTTTAGTGTGTATGGCTGGAGTGAAGATGTGCTTAAAACATGTATACCCTTTCAACACATTAAACTATTTTATACCACAGTGCTTTTAAATTTTTGATGAATTTTTCCAAACAATATTGATCAAGTTCTTCATAACAGCGCTGGTTGTAAATCATAGGTTTTTATTAATGTATTCATTTTAATGTGTAGCTGTCTATGTGGTAACAGGGACTTATGCAGATGAAAATCCAAGTAACCACACCTAAATCCGACAATAAATAAAATAAAATAAAATAAACATGTTGTCAAAGCGGCACATAATCATTCATATAGTGAAACTTTCAGTAAGGACACATTTATGGAAGGACTCTCCAATATCAGCACTATATCAGTAAGCTTTCCGTCACATTGGAGTCTAAATCTTTGTGCTTTCTGTGTAACATCATGAATCGTGTTTTTGTCTCATTAAGTTTAAGAAAAAGAAAATGAGGGAATGGCGGTTTCCACAAACTAGAACAGGAAATAATGTATTTCAGGGATGCTACACATGAAATATTTTAATTGTGTTCAAATATCTGTGGTATAAGAAGAATAAAACTCTTTAGTGAGGATGTCACTGCTTTTGGAAAATAATCAACTTCGGGGTGGTAATGGTAGCCCAACACTGTGTTAAGCTACCTCACACCATTGATTATTTTTCTTTAGCATCTCAGTTTATTCCTTCTTTTAATATTTTGGCTACTTTCACTTGTGGTTGTTAAAGTGTGACATAAATCAGGAAAGTATGATGCAACAACATGTCAAAACAGTTCGCTGACATCAACATACCTACAGTTTTCTTTTCTCCTGCCAGTTTACAGGTTATTAAAGCACTAACTCAAATAAATTCATTAAAGGTAATATTATGACAATTTGAACACACTCACATATGCACATTCCCCAGTTAATGCATATATACATACAGAGCACTATATCTCTTTGAGCCTAATTTTCTGTGATAGCTGGGGCGTTGTGAATACACTCTACATCATACAATGCACTCCACAGCACACAATACAGACTTGATTAGTTGTAAACACGAGCTGTACAGGCTGATTACAAACAATGCATTGGAACAGATACAGACACGCTGCATCAGATCGCCAGGTGGGTCATCTCAGTCTGTCACCAGGTCTTGCAATCACAGGGGTCATTGTACATTTGTTTTCCAATGAACTGGAATGTCCAGTCCAAACTATACTAAAAAAAAACCTCGTACAATAAATCTAGCACTGCGAACACAAGGGCGCAAATCATGGGTTTCTCTGCCGTGTTGAAACTTTATAGTATTTGCTGAAATGTTACATACTGAAGAATGGTAAATTGGTACATGAGACTGGACAATCTTTGTTCATTTTTGCGTGCCAATAATATGAGGGAAATGAGGATGTTGGATAGAGATTAATGGAATGGAAGTTTAGGTAGAACGTGCAACAGACTGAATGTTTTCCTTTGTGTTAGCAAGGTGGACAACAAGGTGCAAACACTTTGCATAAAAAAATAATGCATCTGTACAGTACATGCTGTGCATAAGTATCCATCTTGTTTTCAACTTTTCAAACAACCTGGAATTGAATTTTGTATTTGCATTATAGAATTTTTTTCCCTGGAATAGTTCCCCAGAGTTTGTTAGAAAGCATACTTGAACAAACAGCATTGTGAAGTCTCAGAGAAAAAGATTCAGTCAACTGAAAGAGCTGGAGAGATCTATAGCTCAGTTTAGGAGTTTATCTCCTAAGTCATTATTATAGAATAAAAATACCATATAGAATTCTGTTCAGGCATATTAGAGTTAGCAAATATGTGGAAAAAGAAAAGGTTCTCTGGTCTGATTAGATCAAAATATGTATTTTTGGCATCACCACAAAATGCTGCGTTTGGTGGAAACCTTAGACTTCACATCACCTTGAAAACACCGTTCTCACCATGTAGCATGGTGATGTTAGCATCATATTCTAGGAATGCTTTTCGTCAGCAAGAGCCAAATATACAAAAAGAAAAGTCCTGTTCCAGTCTGAAAGTGGAAGATCCACCGTCCAACAGGACGATAAGCCTGAAGAAACCTGAAGAAACCTGCTAAAATGACACTGGAGTGGTTTGTAGAAATATATCTGTAAAGTCTTGCAGCTTTTCTTACAGCCAAATGTGGTTTCACAATTTTACACTACCAAATTTAGCTGTTTAATTCATTTTGTCACAAACACTGCACCTTCCAACGTTGTACACGTTTCAGTCAATTTCAGTTTCAGGTTGTGAAACTCTAAAATAGGTGATGACTACTTATGTTCAGCACTGTATATCACAGAAATGATACAACAGACAAGATGAATCATTATTTGAGATGGTAACACGCATGTCAAAGCGTTTGACACCACAAAATGGCCACAGCCATTTGCAAAATGCCAAAGAAAGACGTGCAATAACATGAGATGGAGACATCAAGTTTTCAGGCAAGCAAAGTACCAGTACCTCAGATGTAACATCTTTAGCGAGCAATAGACGCACATACTGACAAGAAGGAAAGAGGAAGTGTTAGTCAATGAAAAACACTTGCAAGAGAGCAGCTTTAGAAAAGCATATTTTCCATGAAGAAGGACAGTGCTCTTCATTTTCCAAATATATTTATAACATAAGATACATTTTCTGATCAAGACACCAAAAAAGGATTTATATTTATATTTGTGTATACTTTAATTATTATTATATTACACTAATTACACCAAGAGCCTAATCACTGAATGGGCATTTTATTGTCATAGTAAGGTGCAATGCATTTTACTGAAACGGGAATTTAGGAAATCTACTTCAGGGGGGTCCCAATATAAGTTGAACACATGAGGGACTAATAATTAATTCAAAACAAAACAGGAAGGCAATAACATGTCCTACCTGCAAATGTATCTCAGTTTGTCCAGAACTCCTTTTTAAAAGCTTTTTTCTGTGTGGTCGTATGTGCCTCATAGGCCTTTTTTAATTTCTTCTCTTTGGTGTTAAGCTGGAAAGTCCCTTGCCTTTCCCTGTCTGAAAAATCTTTAGCTCGCATGCGGTGTAAAAGAGGAATTGCCCTTCAAAGCCACAGGCTTGCATCACTTTAATGTGAATAGAATCATTGTGAGCGTTTTATTTGAAGCTTAAAACACCAGTACCACATCTACAGTACCCCTTCCTGAGCTAACCAAAACACATGAAACTTCCTGTTTCAAATAAATTGCAATGTGAGCTGAGGAAATATAACTTAAAGGAATAGCCTTGTGAGATAAAGACATTAAAATATATTTTATTACAGCTGGTTCATGTCTAGTTCTGGGGACCTGCTGATTATCAGATAGAGTTTTAATTTTTCCTAATGCACCCCCTTGATCCAACAATCCTAATCATCAAGCTCTTTATGAGATGTATAAGGGGTTTTGGGTCCCCAGCACTGGACTCAAGAACTCCTGCTGTAGAGAATACTGAACTGCTATGATGCAAATAACTACTTCTCTATTCATTATGAAACTCACACTGTTGTCCTCAGCCTTCTCCCGACGCCTGACTTTGTGTGTCTCATAATCTTCCATTAGGGTCTGCATGAAGTTTTTAGGCCGCTGGCTTCCGCCTGAGTCATCACTCCCAAGATCAGAAACAGGGGATGGGAGTGCACCTTCTGAAGAAGCTGGAGATACTGGCGGGGCAACACGGATCTTTTCAATTTTACCTGAGCCAATGGAAGTAGAAAAGCATGTAAATGAAGGTAAAAAAGCATGGTGATGTTAATTGAAAGAAGTTAATGAGTAGGTCAGTAATGCTAATGGAGCAAATGGATCCAACGGTTAGTATCATGTTTACCACTGAGTTCGATTTTCTAGATTTTTCAAGACTGAGAGCACAGTTTTACTGATGGATATAGAGAAAATAAATAGTTTGGGAGAGAAATTACAAAACCAAAGGACAGATAAATCCTAACTGTACTGGTATCTTCTTATGACTGAAGTTTCTGTAATACTGGTCTGATGAACAGAGGCATCCTTTGTGTCCGCCTGACCTATAATGACCTTGAGCCATTGCGATTGTAAACAGCACGGTAGAAGGGATTCTTAATAATACTGTGCAATTCATTCTGCCACCACTAGATGGTAGTAATCGATTAAGATTTGAAACACTTCCCTTGTTTTCCATCAACCTACATTTTACAAACTTTTGTAAAGCTTGCTGCCAAATAAATAAAAGACTGAAAGTCTCACAAAGTCTCAACAACTCAAAGCAGTCATTTGTCTCAGACAGTGGAATGATAGATGCAGCCACTACATTATTTTTAAACACAGCACGCAAAAGCAGATACTTGCTGACCTGTGCGAAATATATACAACTTTCATAAACTCAGCACATTCCAAAAAAAGTCTAGAAATAGAAAACTCAAAGAGTTAGATAACTGTCAAATGTTGGGACACTTTCTGTGGATTTCTAAAGTAGTGCACGTGTCAGTATGATCCTTTTATCTTGTAAAAAATCTGTGTCCCTTGTGGCTATTCATGTAAAGGTACTGATATGGGGCCAAATCAGATCACTGACTTTCAACATTCCCCTTCAAGGCCATTTTATTATGGTTATCTTCTGTCATTTCAAACTCATCATACATATTTAACAGATGTTTACCATGTGTCTCAATACTATAAAAATTAATTCAGAGAATATAGAAGGCTTTTATGTAAAGCAGATCTACCTTACACGGTTATAAGAAATAGGCTAGCACAAGAATCAGGACAGAGTGCACTTAAACTGCAGAAGAAGCAGATCTGCTACCCTAATATTATTCACTATGAACAGAAGGTAGAAGGCTTACCTGGAGCTGTCTTCCCACCAAGGACTAGTTTGGCTGGAAGGCTGTTGGTCTTTTGCTTGTGAATGGGATTGATGCCGGGACGCAAGATGTGAGCTTGCCGTTCCCGACGAAGCTCTTCCTCCCGTTCCTGGGCAGCTCGGATCTCTTCCTCAATCATGGACAGAGTCCTCTGCTTGCGTGAGCGTAATTTGAAAGGACCTGCTGTGACTTCTGTGCCTTGTGCAGCAGTCACAGATGCTGTGCTTCGGAGCTCTGCTGCCTCTGAGTACTTACTGAAATAGCTGAACTCTGGCTTCTCACTTGGTGGAGGAGAAGGACTTGGGGGGCTGTAAGCATTCACTGTAATGACTGAAGTTGCCTGAGCTGTAGGGACCTGTACAGTAATTGTAGGAGCTTCGTTTTTCTCCTCTTCCACAGAGGATGGCTCTGGATCAGGTGGTATGTACGGAGATTTCTCTTCAAGGGTCACCGGTGAAGGTTCTGAAGTTTCTTCTTGTCGCTCTGGGATTGGGGATGACTGCTGCATAGCCTGGAGTGGTTCCCATTTGTTGGTCTGATGTGCAATAGCTTGCTGGATGGCATTTTGGACCAGGACACCTGCATGGTATTCAAGTTCGTCCTCTGTCAAGCTGTCTGTTTGATACGGACAACATGGTGATTTTATGTTGCCATCCAGCTTCCCATTTATAGGTGTTGTAGCCAGTGGAGTAGCTGGGAAAGAGTAGTCACCAAGAGAGTTCTCCAAGAATGCGCTCATGATCTCGTTGGAGGCACCACTGTCACTTATGTTATCCATGCTGAAATCATTGGACAAAGTCTCCAGCATAGTGGTATCCTGAGATCTAAGAGATAGGTCATCCAATCCAGAGTCTAGCTCCTCTGGATGACAGGAAGTGTTAATGGATCGCTGGTGCAATTCAGAGTCTTCATCTTTTAGGATAGTCATCACTGCTCGGGCACAGGTGAAGTCATCATTTTTAACTTCAGTGTCAGACATACTGTCCCTACTTTGTATGGGAGAATCTCCAGAACTACAAAACACCCTTTCAATTTTGACATGATTCATTTCACCACCATCCTCCACGGTGACTCTACCAGGGCTGGTGACTGTAATGGTGCTGCTTGACCTATCAATATCAGACGTTCTGGAGAATGGTTTGGCAGAGTATATCTGGGGAGAGACACTTCTTTTTGTGCCTGGCTGTTGCTGTTGTGGCTTACTGTGCTCCATCTGAAGAAACTGTTGGCGGGCTGCAGAAAAATCAATCCCCTGAACCACAATGTCCTCCTTATTTCCCATTTCAGGCTGGAAAAAGGAGACAGTTTGTTTAGTGGACGGTTGTGGTACTCGGTTTGCTTCAGGTCTCTTCTGCTTCCTCTCTTCATATCTTCTTAAAGACTCTAATTTTTCTGGTTCCAGCTCCTCCTCTAGTGTCTTTTCCTGTGGTGGGTTCCACCACTTTGCTGCAATTCCTGGATTTTTCTTGACTGCTTGATCGCGAATGAGCTCCAAGCGTTCTCTCTCCAGCTCTGCAATCTCCTCTGAAGGCCTGACCTTTTTCACCCTTATTTCTTTCTCTGTTGGTGTGTCAAAAAGCTTAGATGGCTTTTTCTCTTCATAGAAAGGACGGAGCTCAAATCGGGCCTCTTTCTTGATTGTTTCATTATCAGGTGACCTATTGTACTCATCACCCATTATCCCTGGATGACCATTTGGTTTGGAACTATTCAGATTTTCTTCAACATAGGTGGTCTGTTGTTTTCCTTCTACAACTACGTCATGACTTATTGAGGACGACCCATCTGAAACGTGAACAGATGGCCCATTTCCATCAACACATATTGCTTGGAGCACAGGGGAATAAGTTCCATTTGAAGTCATCTCAGCTCCGGTGTCACAGCAGTTGGCCTCAAGCACCTCGTCAAGATAGCGTATTTCCTGGGCAACTTCTCCTTCATCCAGGACTTCTTTGTGCTTTACACCATTCTGGCCATTTGTTGCATGGTTAAGCTGACTTTTGCTTTGTACCTCAACCTCCATGTCAATCTTGCCTTCACTTATAACACTGACAGGGTCTAAGAAACTGACACTCTTCAGGCTCTTCTCTGAGGTCCTTCTGATCTTTAGTTCAGTGTCATCCTCTGAGAGCTGGCAGGATTTCTGAAAATAAACATAAACCTAAAATGAGCTCAGGCTTCATATACTAGAAATGGAGCCACCATCTTTGGGACATAACATATGCTCTTCATATTATTTTTATTTATATGTAATCAACACACAGTACAGAGCTGAAACGAAGCATTGCATAGGACCGTCATGCATAATAGAGGAATACAACATGATAAGATGTGAAGGATAATGGGTTTGAACGGGTTTGTTGAACTCTGACCCAGGCAATCTGATCTGAGTTATACATAATTTAAGAAGAAACCTTTTAGAATCCACAGTAATGACAACTGAATCATAGGATACCACAGAGAGTGAAGTATACATGTAAAACTCTTATGAAATATCAAATTAGTAATTTAATGTAACACTATAAATTAATTAGACATTGTTACCAGATGAAAATTTCCATAATTCCAGAATTATCTTCAGTAAAGTGAACTGATGTTAATGGGAACCTTTCAAAGATATTCCGTCAAGCTCAATTTCCTGTCTGCTCCAGATGGTGCTGTTTTAATGGCCAAACGGTGAATAATTCACTGAAAAGGAGGCATTGATTTTAAGTCAGCTGAGACTTCTTTGTTTACAGGGGACTAATGGGGGGATAATCTACTAGGGGTTTGACACTGTCTGGGGAGCTGAGTGAAGTGGAGTCTCTGAGGTGTGAGATATAGAAGGGTGTCACAAGGATCCTAAAGCCCTTCAGGCCTCAGGGGAAAATACCATAGAGTTGGCTCATGACCATTTCAAATGACGGGTCTTTTAACCAGATTGTTTTTGATGTCAGGATAATAAATATGGCAGAATTTGGAAAAAGGTATAGTAAATGCATGATGACCTGGGAAAATACAAGCTTGTCTTAATAGAAGTAGTCTTTCTTGATGACTGAACTATGTGGTTGCGTATCTCAACCACAAATAAAGCTAAATCATTTTTAATGCCTGGTTTTAAAAGTCCATCACAAACAGTTTATGAGTCAGTATCTGATTATAAAAGGATAGATTATGCTTATTTTGCGATGTATCGAGCAACTTGAGCTGATATTCATTTTGCATTGAGCTGGACTGATTTTATAAACTGTCGCACAAATTCTTATCATTTGTCCCAAGTACCTGTGCTTATAGTGCAGTCGGAGGCTAATATGTTTTTCTAGCATGCCTCACTTCAAAGACATTTACAATGTAGAACATTACCGACTTTCCATACGAGTTCACGCTGACAAGAGGTTCAGTTAACAACTGAAATTCAATTGCTCAGCAATTAAGTTTTACATGTGGGTGTGCATGCCTGAGCAGTTCCAGTTGTTCCCTATTACTTAACAGTTAGTGTTTGTGAACAGCCTCTGGTCTGTAAATAAACACACCTCACGCAGATAACAAGCAGCGAGGAAGAATGAATATATGGTATGTGTCAACTCACAGCAAGCCCATATATCCTTTAAGTGTTCTATTGACTATGTGTCACTGGACACAAAAAAGGGAAGTTCACACAGCACTGGAATCAGGCCAATAAAATCGTATAAAGCATTACGTTTGTCTCTTAAAGTTCTCTAAAAAACAGAAGAAGCATATCTCTCTGCAAACATCTTATTTTTGGATAGCAAGTTAGATACTTGGCGAACAAGTAGATTAGGACCTATATTCTCATACTTCCAAATAAGTCAGATCATTCCAGTTTCAACACTTATTCCCAGTTCTGCAATTCTCTCCATAAAACATTTTTATTGCCTTTCTAACCCGAAAACACATCTGCACCAGACAATTTCTGGTTCGGTTTAACAGAAACACTAATACTAATGAAACGCTTGTCTCATTGTCTTCAAGACACTGTTTATACACCCTGACAGGGGTCATGTGGCATGCATTTAATGTGTCTTTATGTCAGATGGTTTTCAATGAAAGTCCCTGTTGTCTCCCACTTGTCTGAGCCTCGGGGTGTGTTCACAACCACAAGATGATCTGTCTCCTCTATACGCCTTTCTGCTTTACCTCTGGGTCGGTGTTAAAATTTTCTGCGACATGAGCCCCTCCAAGTCACGAAACATTAATCTGCTGACTCAAGGCTCAACACAGCATTTGCAACACAAATCTAGATCAAATGAGGAAACTAAATCCTTATGACATAAAATGGGCTTCTGATCCTTTTAGCAACAGCATTTCTGAAGAACCATACCATTTTCGGTGTAAAGGATTATTTATCCTATTGGATTGTTATTGTTCTCAGTGGGTACTGTCTTTACCTGTATCTGTTTAATATTCACAATAAACACACTGGAAGAACAGAACAGAACAGAACAGAACACAAAACAAAACAAAACAAAACAAAACAAAACAAAACAAAACAAAACAAAACA
The DNA here is from genome assembly GCF_019097595.1 of Hemibagrus wyckioides. Taxonomy (NCBI): domain Eukaryota; kingdom Metazoa; phylum Chordata; class Actinopteri; order Siluriformes; family Bagridae; genus Hemibagrus; species Hemibagrus wyckioides. The sequence goes on from NC_080725.1 coordinate 16,378,900, forward strand.
AAACAAAACAAAACAAAACAAAACAAAACAAAACAAAACAAAACTATTTTTGACTGTATCAGCCTGTGATATGTTCTAATGAATATATTTGGTTGTATTTCTCAAAATATAAACAGATTAGTAAGCTTACTAAGGATGCTGTAAATCATAAAGTGCTGCACATACTTGTTTGTGGTCTGGCTGCTCACTCATGCTCTCACTGACTGAAAGTAAAACTTTCTACTCATATTACATTTTTTGCTGCATCCTACAGGATCCCAGTCCTGATACACGCCGCTAGTCTTATCCAGATGCTCTGGCAAGCTTTCTAAAAAGTTTTAGAACAAATTATCTAGGTAATGTATTCCTAGTAAGGCTGAAAAATTTATAGGAATGAGACCACAAGGTGATGCGATTACATTGTCATCCTATCACGGTCCTTTCATCAATACAGCAACAGTTCCAAACAGGCATGCTGCAAATTTCAAATAAAAATTATACATTTGTATTTTAGCATAAGGACCGATAGATAGAAACCGCTCCTTCTGAGATATCTGTGGCAGCTCACAGGTCATGGGTTTCCTGCCCAAACCTGTCCCCACTCCCTTATTTTGTGATCGCCTTGTCAAGTTTTGTGACCCCAGCATGCTTCCCTTCTCTCTTTCACTTTCTTTATGTCTTAGTTCTGGTCAAGCCTCTTGGCAGCTTAGGCTGTAATAAGTCTCACTCTCAGTGGGGGGATGTGGACACCCGTTGGGCCGCCTCTAACATTCCCCGCATAGTTCAGCTGTCCTCGAGGCTCCTGCTGCCTAATACAAGCGGTGAAGGATATGCAGCCCCGGCTCGTCTAATAAAAGCATGTGTTTTTGTTTGTAAAGTAAACAAGATGCTGTTTAGATGGATTTCACTCCTAATATTTTTGATATATTAGCATGGAAGCATCTGGAAATAATTAACAGATTACACATGATTAACAGAGTTTAACCTCCCTTGATGTAGCTAAGCCCATAGTGATTCTAGGAAGACACTGGGTTAGAATAGCTTGCTCAAACAATACTTGCTGAAAGCATGCTGGTAATGCTAGAAGCCGTTGGCTAGCGTTTTGAGGGTTTGAGTCGCTGACAGAAAGCGCAGAAAACAATCAAGGAGCATCACACAGAGCTGCTGACAGACAAACCATCAAATTAGAGTCCTTCTTGAATAACCAAAACACTGGTGAAAAGTAGTGACTTCACCATCATAATAACCAGAATTATTTCAAGCTCATAAAACTTGCCTGGATTCAAGTATTTTGGCATGAATACCATGAGCTAAACATTTCAAAGGTGGAGATATTGATGTTTACCTTTTAATAATGAAACTCCTCTTTTAGTCTTCAGTTGCTTACTTGCCAAAGTTTCCAATCAATGAATTGAGAAACAAGACTAAAAGTCGCTTTCTATCCAGGTAAATGACAAACTCCTAGCTTCGACAGCAAATTTCCTTTTTAATATCCGTGCACTGCAGGGCATTCATGTCTGAAATAAAGCTCTTCATATAAAGTTCTGTTGGTCTTTGAGAAAGTCAATGCAACTCTGCCTAGCACAACACAAGCCTTATCCTGGCTACTCCTTCTATTTCCCTCTTTTCCTCCTCCTCCTCCTTCTGAGTGTGTATGAGAACCAGAGGCACACCTCACTCACGCTCCATGTGCTGTTTCCTCTTGATTTCCTCCCTCTCCTCTCCTCTACAATGCCCCTCTTCTCTCTGCCTCTCTGATTTCTTGCCTTCTCTGGCTCTGAGCTATGATGTCATAGGCAAAGGGGTTTGGTTAAGAGAGAGGGGAATGTGCTCCCTGGACACACATGCACAAAGACCCCTCTTTGAGCCGAAGCCAGCCTCTATCCCTCTGCCCCACCTACACATAGTCTTGTGCCACACAAAAAGCCCCCAAAACACACATCAGACCCCCAGACAGAGGCAATGGAGAAGTAACACCTAAAAAGGAGATTACAGGATTTCTGGGTGGAGAAAGAATGTGACATCCAGTGTGAATTTACACACATATGACTCAGCCCACATGTGAGCCCAGCCTACATATGAGCATCACTTTCTAATTGTATTCTCCAGAATAAGGAGTGACCAAAACTCTCACTGTGGAAATACAGATTTACACCAACACATATACAACAGACAAACACACACCCACACCATTACCCTTGAGCTCTATTAAAGCAGCATCCTTTTAGAACATACTACCAGACATAAACCTTTAGATTGGAGTTCATCAACTTGTGGATTGTAGTCTGTAAAGCAAAGCAGCCTAGCTGACAAATGTATAAAAGAAATGGGGCATAGTTCAGATACTATGGACGTTTTATAAACACAAACCATTGCTGTAGCAGATCCTCTGTTGTTTCTCATTCAATGAAATCCATTTATGTAAATTATTTTACTGTAGGAAGCTCATCAGATCAGAGGCTAGCTACAGGGCTAGAGATATTAAGTCACATGAGAAGGTTTTACAGATTTTTATTTTATTTTATCATCTTCTCTGCTTTGATTAGGGAACTGAGACATGACTTGTTTAATAGTCAACAATGGAAATAAAATGTTTATAGCCCCAAATAAATAAAGACCCAATTCAGAGTCTATGCCACTAGTCCAAAGTCACTTCAGCCCTTTATCTACATCACTTGCTGACCGTGTACACTCTTCAAATAATTAAATCTATAGTCCTTAAAGATTCTGTGTTAAAATAGACCTAAAATCATATTGCATAGCAGCAAAAATCTGTATTTCACTAACCACTCTGTGTATTATGCAGTGATCCACTGCCATTGTGTATATGTGTGATAGAGTGGACCTCGTTATTGTCGTTGAAATGCTGAAGCAAAAATAGCACAATGAGTCCTCGTCCCAGGGAAAATGCCATCTAAGACTTTTAATGTCCTTGTGGCATAATGAATGAATTGACTTTTTTTTTTTAAATTAACTCTGGGGGACAATTGCTTACTGATAAGAGAAACCAAGGACATAGAAAGCTCTTAATGAATGTTGCTAACTTACTCAAGGTTATTTATTACAAGTGGTTTGGTGCTAAAAATATGAGCGAAGACATAAAGATAAAAGAAAAAGAGATTAATATATCCTTCAATACCAAATTATACTATCCCTGTCATTGCAATGAAAATAGCTATAGCTGTTTTGTGGGTATAGGAGTGTCTTTACTGTGACTTAAATACAAAACATTTATAGAGCCAGGAGTGGGTTTTTGAAACTTCTCACAGTTTAGTCTCCTTGGAACATTTTGTGAAAGAGAAAATCTCTGTTCTACATAAAAACCTTGCAACCTTGAACTGAATTATATAATTCCAGAGAACTTTAAAAAAGAGAAAAATATCAACATTAGGTGCATGCCAAGCGAACCAGTCATCATCTATTGAAAGTATCACAGTTTAGTCAGATGACTGTCTTCAATTCTAAACAACCTGTATCTTTATCCGGAAAAAAATACACATTATATTATTTTGTATTTACATATTTATGTATTTATATACTTTATATTTACATTACATGAAGCAGTATGAAAAATCTAAAAAAAAAGAGAAGAAAACCTTAATAAGATAGGAGATTAGAGCTTTTTTTATGATAAAGCACATGATTAATGTGCTACATGTGGTTTAGTTTTCAGCCCCTACCACAGAAACTGGAGCAGCTGAACTCCTGGGAAATTTCACCAAGCAATATCTTGGTTTAATTGCCACAGCCAGCAGTTAGAAACATATTTGTGATTTCCCTGGAAGAGGAATTTCAGGAAAATGCAATAATCAATCGATGACCTTATTTATCTTGCGTAATCAACCTTTAGGTCGAAATGAAAAAGCCATGTTTCTGTATTTCCAACATGCAGTCAGATGGATCACCACCAAATTGCATGAAATTGATGTTTTATCAGTTTTTCTTTTCACTCAAACACCACCAACGCCCGGAATAAAACAGCCGTGTGTCTAACAATTCTGTCTGCCACTGAGCTGCCTCCATTAGCAGCCCACACAGCAAAGTCACTATTGTTAAAATTAACACCTAGAGTGTTACACTGGCCCCAAGTGTACACTCTGTAATTACACCAGCCTGTGATGTACCAAATATCACAGCTATAAGCATACACTCACTTATTAGAGACCTTTTTGTCTTGTCATAAAACCCCATTTGATGTCTAATGGATAGTGTTACACATCACAACAGACCTACAACATTGTTATGCCGAAACAAGTCAAAGCTGCAGAACCTGCTTCAGGCACACGTACCATGCAATTACCATGAAATTAACCGCCGTACAAAATGCTTGTTTTTTTTACGTTCGAAAAGCAGAGCTGCAGCAAAGATGGTTTGTGAAGGTCATGACTAAGAGGATTTGCTGAAATGTAGGTCAGTGTGAGCAAATCAATACATAAGGCCACTGAGTGTCCAACACACAAACACACACATTATTCAGAACAATAGACAGGACATAAAAATCAGGTCCCACCCATTTTTCAGAAGAAGAAATCTTAAAGAACCAAACCAGCTGCTAAAGTAATTAAATGGCCAAAGGTTAGACGACATCCACTAGCACACTGCCTCTTCTGTGTAGGCAGGGATTCTGAGAAAAATTAACTCGTTTAACATGAAACAGGAGAGACTGTGAGGTTTTCTGAGAGATGTGTATTCTTTATACTTAAGCAGCACTCTGCAATAGGCTATAAAAGAGTCTTTAAGAGGAAAAATTCTAGAGAAATCCATGAAGGTTGTATTTAAACATGCAACAGTTAGAGAGACAGACAGACAGACAGACACACAGACAGGAAACTTGAGAAAGATCCAAAGAATGGTGGCATGGTGGTACAACAGGTAGCATCACATAGCTCCAGGGTTGCCAGTTTTCAAACTCATGCAATTTGGTCGCTCTGGCTTCTCTAGTTTCCTCACAAAGTTGTATTAGCTATGCTAAATTTATTCTCACATCCCAGGAGAGGCTACAGAACCTCCATGACCCTGATCAACATAAAGCGCTTATTAACTATACACAATAGCTTGGGAGTTTTTTAATAGTGACACAACACTCACTATTGTGACCATTATGACAGAAATGAGGTCAAATCTGGATTCCTCTATACTCCACTGAATGAACAAAACTGTATAGGTGGTGAGAATTTAGAGGCAGATATGTAAGAGAAAAAAAAAGAGACTGTAATCTGGAGAAGGTGGTTGCATAGGCAAAGTGTAGGAGGCTCATCTGGATACCGTCTGCATCCTGGCAGCACACTCCAACCACTTCAGACAAACAAAGATAGAGCTATGATTTTAGAAGTGACGCGATTTTCGTCTGATGTGTTTCAGCTCAAACGTTTGTGTCATGTGTCGTTTTCAGTTAATTTTGTTTTTCATGTGCGTTTGGTGTGGTGCTGGCATTAGCCAGTTTTCAGTGGTACTCGCCTGTTCTGTGTTTCATATAAAATACTTTGCGTCTTGTCTCAAATAATTCTGACAATTCCACGACGTTGCATGCCAAAGAAAATCTTTACATAGCTTCTCCTACAACCAACCTGGGCTTATTTCCATAACCATGCATGTCTGAGAGCATGGCTCATTGAGAAATCACAGCACTTAAACATAATTCTGTGGAAGATTAAGCTGTTGTACATTCTGGGAAATGCTGCTACCTTGATCTTCCATATTACTTTGACAACTTTCTGATCTTTACTTCTGAAAATGCACATTGTTTATTGATGGAGAATAAAGCAACTGATCTAAGCACATGGTTCTACTCGATATCACATCTTGAGACTTGACCAATTCCTGTTCTTGTTCTTCTTCAGTCGCTCAAATCATCTACTGCTACTCACTTGTGGTGATCCAAAATGCAGACTTTGTCTTTACTCTCTCTTCCTAAATTCACCTCATGTCTCATTAACATGCTATTTAACCCTCCATTGCACACATCAGAGAAAACACCATTGCAGTGCTGGCAGCCTAATTGAATCTATTTGGCTTTCCTAGATCAGAATGTTTGTCCTTGCCTCACACAACCCAAATTCAGAGAGCCTGGAACGCTAACACACTATTGAAGAAAATCAAGAGAAACACAGAGAAATGTCTATAAGTGAGCCTCAGAAGTTATAAGACACTGTATGAATTTATAACTGTTTAAATGATGTGTGTCTGAGACTGTACTGATAGACCACACACACACACACAGACCATAGAAAGCTACTGCAGTCTGATGAGTGGAATCAGAATTACAGCATTTAATCAGATGAAAAATTAGGTGAAGACGTCAGAGAGTGAAATTCGATATTGCAGACAGACAGCAGAGCGGACATGATCTCTAAACACAATTACAAGTCTGTAAGAATCCACATGACAATTTTATACAACATAATTGACAGTCCTACCAGCCACAGGCAAGTGGTTTATATAAAGTCAAATCCTACTTTATTACTATTCTGTAATTATAGTTTGATTCTTGTGATGATGATAATAATATGATTTTATGGGAATGCTGCAATAAAAACATGATATTATCTGATATGATCGAGGATTAGCTGAGAAATGAGTGTCCTGTTTGCGATTTATGAAAATGCACTGAGCTCCTCATCCTCAGACGTAACCTGCTTTGTAGACCCAGGGGGGAGATGCGAAATAGAGCACTAGCAACTGCTCTAAATTTGGTGATCAGATAACAGGCTGCCGTACTGTGCAAGAATTCTGCTTTTCAGAAAAATCCGCATTAGGCAACTTCTTGAAAGTTCCAGATTGCATTTTCATTTTTTGTTGGAATAATCTAGGTTACATTTAAATTCAGAGATCATTAAGATCATTATGCACTGTATTCATACAGCCAGACCGGGTTGCACAAGAAATCATATTTTTTATCAGGATAAAAACCTTCTGGATTCTGACTGGTCAGGAAGTATTGATCCATATTTTGTAACAGCACAGAGAAGTGTGAACATATGTCAGGAACTAACTCTTTGTAGCACTTAAGTTAAGTGTTCACTTGTTACATGGACATTCTACAAAATAAATGGTGACTATAAATGGATTAAAAGTATGACATATTGTTCTTTATTAAATATTAATTGTAAGTGTAGGCAAATTGCAAAATAAAACACTTAAGGCGTGCTGCCCTACATGTGCTGTCTCAGGATAAGGTCCATCATATTATCAACTCCTTGTCTTGTTTTATTTTTTAAAAATAACCAGCTAACTATTATACCAATTGAGAATTAATTGAATTAATTCAATTAAAGTATAATATTATAGATTCTGTTTTTATTAGGCAGAACAGAATTCTACTACTACATATTATGTCTAAATATTTATACATTTGTACAAATATAGATTTAGCATATGCATGTATTTCCATAGTGTTATTACTATTCAAGCATTTATTGTACAGACTGCAGTTTCTCAGAAACTGTTTTCTTGCATTATGTAAAACATTTTAGGCCATTTTAAACAGGCATCTAAAATAACCAGAGTTTTAACGAGCCAGCCTAATGAGAACCATCTTTCACTGTTATCACATATCCTTAAAAAAGCATTATGGGATTTCTGTGAAGCTGGAGGTCAGCACAACATGACAGTTCGGCCAAAGATCTGACAGGTTTACACGTTTTAACAAGACAGGTTATCACATCTGTCTCCCAGGGAAAAAGTAGTTAATGGGAAACAAGTGAAGAGTTCATGTCCAGATATTTCTTTGTTTATTCTGTGGCTTTTCACTCTTATTTAAAAAACCTAAAAAAAACCCCCCAAAAACAACATAACATTTTCTCATACTGTGCCATTAAGGATATAATATTACCTTGATGGTTATTGAAGATTTACATTCTCCCATTATTGGCAAAGTAAACACATTTCTGGGACTGGCTTTTTAAAGCTATTTAGCACAGTGTTAATGATTATTAATATTTCCAGCAAAATAAAACTTATTACCATATCCATTATGCGACAAAGCACTTGGCAAGGTGCTGTGTATACTGCAGCATGTTCTTTTATTCCTCAAGGCTTTTGTACTAAACACCACTTATGTCACCAGCATTTTCATTACATGCACGTTCCTCCTTAAATTAAAGCTCACCATTTATCTGTCCTCCTCACAGGACCGAAAAAACAAAAGCAGCTACACTGGGAGTATGTTCAGCTGTACTGCGTACGTCAGCATTGGACATTCGTGCATAGTTATCCGTGAGGGCTTCTGAGCTGAAAATGAGCTTAACATCAAAAGTAATTACATGGTTCTCCTGCTTGTTCTCTTAAGGCAAAGGATCAGAGAAGGATACCAGTATTCGTCTGATTTGGGTTGCGATTAAAGTGACATGATTCATCCACTAATGGCAAAGTTCTGCGAAACTGTGGCTGGACAGGACATGTCTTGACTGAGCAATTAAATGTTTTGAAAAAAAAAAGAAAAAGAAGAAGAGAATAAAAAGCTAAACTAGAGACAATGGAAAAAAACATGGGCTGTATATAAAACTTACAGTATATGATGCCATCATTCCTTTAAGCATAAGTTAATAGATTATTTCCTTATATCATAAACATACTTTTTGTTACACAATGGGAATAAAAAGTATTCACCCCCTTAAACATTAGTAGACTAAATGGGCAAACTGGAACTGCAGTGGACTTTACAGTTTACAGTATACATTCCGTATACTGTACCATGAACCTATGCAAAATAGCCTATGCAAATAAGTAGGTGGAAAAATCGATATAGTTACAAGTAAAAAAATGTGATTACATTGAATAAGCGTTTACCCAGTTTCTTTCTGTGTTAGAATAAGCCAATCAAAGCCTTTAATTCTCAATACTGATGAAGTGTGGGAAGTCTTGAAAATTTCTTTTCACTAACAGACTTCATCCAATCTGACAGGGCATGAGCAATTTTACCCAAGAAGAATTGACAAAAAATATCAGGATCCAACACTGAACACTCGGGATGTAACTGTAGCCAAAGGCGATTCATTAGCATATTACCCCCATGGGGTGAAAACTAATGTATATGACAAATATCAGATTTTTAAAAATATTTTAACATTTGTATCACAAGCAAATATTTTGCACCTTTAAATTTTAGACATATTGTAAATATCAAATGGTAAGAATCCCAATTAAATCTATTTTAGTTCTAGGTTGTAACTCAACAACATATGGAAAAGTGTTTGGGGTGAATATGTATTCAAGCCACTGTATAGTTTTAAGTCTCTACTGGCATTAGTTGAGCTCATGCTCAGTGTCATGGCTTGAAGATATGGCTAGTTATGCAGCTTATGGCTAGTTGCAAGTTTCACCAGCCAAAACATGACCACCTGAATGCTGTATATCTTACGTATGTCTGTACAATTTGGCCAAATCATTGTTTTTAAGGTTAATAAAGTGTGCCAAATTCATAAAACAGAGAACAAGCGTGACCCTTTGCCAGGGTCTATTAAATATTACTGTTTGATCTAGGCATTTAGCCATTTATCACTACATAGGGGCAAGCTGATGTTCTGCAAAGTAAGAAAGACAACATACGTAGCTATGAAATAAAGAAAAACAAAATCATTTTTGTAAGAGTACCTGAGTAGTAGCACTAGATTACCCATCAAAGTGACATGTTTACCTCCATTTGGCAGGCAGGGGAGAGTTCATTTCACATTCTGCTCACAAATTTAAAAAATGGATGTACTTAACTGAGTTTCTGTGAAATTCAAAAAAGAATGGAATTTGTGTTCTTTGCCAGGGTTCATTATGTATGGGCAGAACACAGTGTTCATAGCACGCAAGGCCATTAAATAGATCCACACTTCAGTAGTGTTGTGAGCAGGTCGGCCAGAGTGGCTCATCCTGTGTGGGTATGTGCATGTGTGTGTGTGTGTGTGTGTGTGCTGGCAGCCTAATTGAATCTATTTGGCTTTCATAGATCAGAATGTTTGTCCTTGAATCACACAACCCAAATTCAGAGAGCCTGGAACGCTAACACACTTTTACTACTATTGAAGAAAGTCAAATATCATCTTATTATACCTAATTGTGTTCATAACCAGAGCATAGCATGAAATAGCCACTAATAAAGGCTTTCAGACTAGCTCAGAATGCTTTCTGGAAAACCAGTATAGAAACACAATAAGGAAGGATGGGTGATTGTTTACGGTGTGAGGAAATTTTTTCTGCCTTTTCTGTGCTAACAGATAGACATATCCGGCCATACCATACCCTAGCTCGGGTTATGCTAAGCACGCTTTTCCAGATGCAGAAAGAGGCTTCAGAAAATGCCAGCGACTCTTTAGAGCACATTAATAGCAGGACGGAGGGAAGGAACAGGTTGTTTTGTTTGTGCTCACAGCACAGCATGAGAAGTGAGGTCAGAGAGGAAGAACCCTAGTCTGTAACCAAGGCTTGATGCTCAACAACACTAAAACAAAAGAAATTAAAGACACAACCATGTGGCATACAAGTCACTGTGTATTCAGTAGTATTTCAAACTAGTTACTACAATCTCAGTGCCAAACATATTATGGGTGGTGTTGCTAACGCTACATGAATAAACCCTTCTTGAATCAAGGCATCTATGACAAACTTACATAACTCTACATTCACAATAATATCAGAAAGTCTGATTTCATCAAATTTGATGCTACAGTGACAAATCATCTGATTTAACGTTCTAATTAACGTTTTTAACGTTTATTAGATTATTTAATCATCTAATTAAATTTCTGTTGAGATTGTGTTATGACCCTTTCTGGAAAATATAGGATAGGATCACATGATGGTCTTCGTCAAACCAAATTATTCCAATTTCTGATAAGAGAAAATATACATTACACTGTATATTTAACAAAATTGTTTTTCTCATTTGTCATGGTGTTTTATTTGAAGCCACAACACCAACATTATTTTAAAAAAAAGTGTGACGTCTTAACAGACATTGTACTTGACAACAAGGCTGACTATGAACACCTCTCCAGGTACAGAGGTAATGTAATGTCTATTCTTCTTGTATGTTGTTTAGCTAATTAACAAACACTAAGCTAATGATATTTACTGTTCCAGCATTATCTACACTCAATGTCCACTTTCTTCTTCTTCTTCTCAATTATGCTTTATATCATCAGCCAATTATGTGGTAGCAACACAATGCAAAAAAATAAAAATCATACAGCTACAGGTCAAAAGCTTTAGATAATATTCACAGTTCCTTCCTGGCAGCTCCGGCCATTTTCCTCTGACCTCTCTTATCAACAAGGTGTTAACACTTACAGAACTCAATGTTTTTTGGATCTTCACACCTTTCTGTGTAAGCTCAAGAGACTTGAGATTGTTCTATGTGAAAACCACAGGAGGTCCACAGGTTCTGAAATACTGAGACCAGCCCATCTGGTACCAACAACCATGCCACAGTTAAAGTACAAAGATCACGCAGTTTTTTCACTCCGATGTTTGATTAACAAATCCTGATCAGTATTATTATTAATAATGATATCGGGCAAAGTATTTATTTAATTCACTCTTAGAACCTAGCCTTTAACACTGCTAATCATGCAGTACCCAGGTGAAGCTCTGCTAATATACATTCCTGCAAGCGTGTTTTCTATTATAATTTGTAGTAGAAACGCAGGAAAAATGGCCATTTGGAGAATAAAGAAGTAGTTATGGAAGATTATGTATTAAAAACAAAGTAGGTTGTGGTTTTGTTGTTAATTCCCTTCAATCACTGTTCCTGAATAATCCCCACTGGTTTCTGTTGGTTGACCGAACATAAAAAAAGACATAAAAAAATAAAACAAACAAATAAATTAATTATTTTTTGTGCATGGATGAATTGTGTTGGCCTGTTTAATAAGAAAAAGCACATGGATAAAATTCCAAAGAGAATGAGAAGAGAATGTGCGAGTCAAATGTTTTTCATCGTCCTGCTTAGCAGATGAGCTAAAAGCAGAATCTCAAAGTCCCATTGGGTTTCAGAAGCACAGCTGCAAATGCCAGCTTTGTTAATATCTCTTTCAAGTGCAGATTCAACTATGCTTTTATATGTCCATCCTCTCAGATCAGATTATGTAATTAATTCTGGCCTTTGCTGTGTCTATTGAATGTTTATATGCCATTCTATTCCAGCGTGCGCTACAGAGAACAGTGGTAATGGATGATTTTATCGTTAATGATATCTAATGTTATTACTTTGGGAACTGTGTTATTTTTGGTCTGACACAAAAGCCTGGTAAAAAACTAAATGAAAAAATCTTTGTGATGTGCGTAGCAATGCTGGTGCTAATTTGTTGGTTGGTGCAGTATCTTTCAAAATTTCATATGTTACAAGGTTTAACAGCGAGGCGTAATGTTTGCTATTATATTATTACGTTACATTACCTACCAATTTTTAGTACACTCCATTAAGTTTCCAAGCAGTCAAAACACTGGTTGGGGAGCACACTGAAGCTTTCTTTTGCCTGGTAGACTAGCTAAACATGGAATCATCTGTCCATCCCTGTACAAGATACTAAAAATATCCTGGATTATTGCAGAATTTCATATACTAACAGTTGCACCCAGATCCTGGACTTAAACTGGCTTGACTCTGTGGTTGGCACTTCTTACTGTGACACTGAGAACTGAAACATTGCCTCTGATCACTGTTAAGATGGATTAACCCAACTGGCCACAGAATAGTTGTGTTTCTACTTTTTCTCATTAAGCATACTGGTTTTGCTTTGAATAGCTTGCCATGACATAAGACCAGGAAAATGAATGATGATTGCATAATATAATCTTGATGAAAATGTGCTACACCATCATTAATTACTTTTTTGATTCATGGCAGAGACTTTCAAGTTGGGTTTGGTGTTATTTGAGGAAAAAAGAGTGCAAGAGAGAGTAATCGTGAATTTTGAATAGCTTTTTGTTAACTTACACCCAACAATTTGATTTTACTGAACAGCATTAAAAGCATCGCACAAAAAAAACGAAGACATTCTGGATATGTATTTGCATATAGAGCAATAATTATCAGTGATTCCTAGTCATATATCAAAGGATCGAACCAATCCGCATACAATTAGTACAGTATTTCCTTTGTATAAGCCTTTGTTTATAACACACACTTCATAGTAAGGCTAATCTGGAAAAAATCCTACTGTGAATGTTGAACTCCAAGGAAAGCTGGTAAAATAAAGTGATGTTGATGACATAACACACATCTGCTTGCTAGCATGGTACTTGAAAACATATGGTAATAAACTAATACAATGACCTGAATGAGAGTATAGCTTCTGTTGATTCTAGATTCGAAATTAGACTTTCTTGAGTCTAGTCAGAAGCTTGTTTGAAAATGCTGGTGTGAGGCTTGGCTCAGCATCAAGGTTCCTCTGATCTGAGCATTGAAGCATAATCCTTAAAGCATGACTCAAGCCATTGCCTTAATTTGCAATTTCTGACAGTGACCCAGCGTTGTGCTATCGCTGCCTTCATTTCAGAGCAAACCTTCATTTTGCCAAACCCAATTTGGAGGCCTTTTTGTCCCCAGGGTATCTTTCAACAGGAGGCCATACACAGCAGATCCCTCTAACAAGCACAGGATGGAGGGACAGCTGAGCCTTGTTTGTGAAAAAAGGGAAAGATTCTGGTGTACCATCTTCAATCCTATTTCCAACCACTGATTACCCTTCTTTATATAGCCAGAATGAGTATAATCCCTGCCTTCATTATCCTTTGATAACGGAAAGTACCAGGCATACAAGCACAAAAATTGTACTCAGATCTTCAGATATCTGTCTTTATTTTTTTGTACTTCATTGTAATCTTATATATTATAAAGAGTCTTGTGTAACAAGAGTGTGACGTAACCACAGCTGTCTAAACTGCTTTAACCACACCTAGAAAATTCTGGCATTCTTAAAATTCTTGGTTCTCTTGTAATTTGATAGCGATAGGCACCTTATTATCTTAAGAGAATTAACTTGGGACATACATGAATCTTGGTGCCCTTGTAATCCAAAACCAGATTTAATGCTACCTTGTTGATATGCACCAAATGTTTCATATGAAAGTCTATTTCAGTCTAGTTATTTTGGCAACCACAGAGAGATGACCTACATGTTGGTAATTTTAATGATCTGACTGAGGTGACCGGAAGGTGAATTAACCAACTTCTTTCTTATGTAAATATGAACGTAATTACATTAGGTTTTATTTATTCACATGAATAAATTCATTTACGTCATATTTTATCAAGAAATGAAGTTACATTCAAAATCACTATCCAGTAGTGGCACTGCACTTGTGTAAACAGGATCTCTGCTCAAGAACCGCAATCTGTTAAGGAAAGTCAGGGAAGGGAAAGTTATTAAATAGTGGTTTACAGCAGGTCGGCCACCAAACATGCCTTCACAGCCAGAGCCATCTGCTTTTAACTCCAACTGTTTACCCAAAGTCTACCAGAGGGGACAATTGTCTCCTTCCTCTGCCTGCTCCACTAGAGCTCTTTCAAACCCTGTCAGATTAAGTAAAGACGACAAAACCCTCCCAGGATGTATTCTTCTACTGTCTCTTTTCTGTCTACATAGAACTGATGATTCTACTTTAATGAAAATGAAAGTGCAGATACATCTCATTTGTTCACGTGTATTTGTAATACCGCATCCAGTATGAGATCTTGCAACTATATTAAAATTATTAAAATGCTCACAAAGAAATAGACAGTAAGGAAATATTTCTGTTAATTATATTTGTTTCTCCTGAGATTGTCTAATGCCAAACAATATTTGAAGAGTTGTACACATGATACGTAATGAAAAATGATAGCTGTCTGGCAATATGTGTGTAGTATAAAGGCAGCTGAATGCCTCTCTGCTTATGGGACAAAAGGCTAGAAAGTGTTTTCATAATCATTAAGGTTTGTGGATACTTCCCGAGAACAGACCAGCTGAGACAAAGGGAAAAAAGAAAACAGCACAGCGACAACCTCCAGCAGCTTCCAAGACGTGTGTTTTCCATTTAACTGATTTAAAAGCACCAAAACTCTCTCTCTCTCTCTCTCTCTCTCTCTCACACACACACACACTGTGTTTCAAAGTGTTTAGGAAGACAAGCCAACTTTAATAGTTGCAGTGAGGAGAAATATTTCTGCTTCTGCAATGTCATTTACTGTCTGAGTTTTAAGTAGACCACACAAGCAAATGTAGCCTGCAGGTTCCACTGTCCCTGTTTCTAAACAGAGCACACATGATACCCCTCAGCTCAAATCTACCCTTCACTCCTCCCATTACAGAGAAGGAAAACAAGCAGGGAGCTAACATCCTTCCTACTTCCCAGTAAGAGGTGACACAGTGGAATCCTTGCTTCAGCTGCCAATTCTACAAAGCATTTGTATTAAACAGCAAAGAGTGTGTTCTGGTTATCAGCCTCCATATGTGCGTTCTTATCTGCATATTGGCTTTTCTCCTTAGTCATTTTTGTCTTTAATGGTTTTAGTGGAAATATTAATCATTGTGTGTAATGTACACAAAGGTTTTTTTTCAGAATTCCTGAGAAAATAAAAACTCAGACAAGTAAAAGCAAGAAGTGACGCCTAGTGAGCTGGATCCAGTGCTGGCAGTGTTTTAAAATTCCTGTGAGCAGCAGCTTCCTGTTTTCTACTCTTCTTCTTCTTCTTTTCTTTTTTTTCACTTTCCAACTGCAAAGCTTTCAGCAGCATCTGCTTTCACTTCATCAAGGCCACTGGGATTTTCCATGTAGTGTCACATCACTTTGTCTGTCACTAGGATTCAACAGGGTGTGGTGGACATAGCACACAACTTTTAGGGGAAACAACCAGCAAGAGGATATCTTGTTTATGTAGCTTGCTTGATAAGGGCTAGGATAAGGGAACATTGTATTCTATGATCATTAAGGTTTTTCAGTAACAGTGACATTTTATTCATAATGCTTGGTATGAATGGCTGTACAGATGTATCACCATCCAACCAGCTGCCATTTGATATTTGATGATATTTCACTATGGAAAAAGCCCGGAAATCATGTCCAGATCTGGCTTAATAACAGGGGTGGACAAATCAGTAGTTAACAGGCACCAGGACCAACAGATTGTGTATCCAGACAATTAGGTTTTCATTCACAGTGGCCATCAGACAAGATGGTCAGAAGCACAAGTCTTGTGCAGCAGAAAAAGTATCGTGCTAGAACATCACTCAGTCAAGCTCACACTTCATTATATAGTACATTAAAACAGCAGCTAGACTCCATTAACATCTTTATGAGATGAGGACAAACTACCTCATAGCTGAAATGTTAGCTGAAGACTTTCTGTTTTTTTTTTTTGTCAAACACAATGCTTCATCACAAGAGATATTATCAGTAGAGGATAAAGGATGGTTATGTAAAGTTGGCCTTCCCAGGATACTTTCTTATTTACTACAGTCTTGATTAAAGTACATGAGAAGCTTGTCATGTCAAACTTCATGTTAGTTGCCCCATTTTACCGTAGTAAACTGGATTAACATAACATAAAACTTAGGGCAGAGCACGGGAGCTTGGATTTACCTGGTGGGCTAGGTAACAAATTTATGATTTGTTTGCTCCTGTTTCAAATACGGTTCTGGTAGTGTGGTGTTGTAACGCTGATATTTTGCCTGGTAGTTTTTAATGGTTGCCATCCTAACCTCTAACCTTGCACATTCCTGATTGCTGATTTAAACTATTAAGCTGCCTGTTCAAGCGAACATTTGTCTTTGCTCAGTGACAGTTCTTTGGGGTTGTTAGCAGCGGCAGGCCCATTAAACACTGACCTATAATTGCTGCTTTCTCCATGTCCTTTCAGGTTTCAGGTTTGCATGCAGTATCAATTAACTCTTGGCTTTTTAACTGCACACTTAACTTTACAGAGGCATGAAATGTTGAAAATCCATGTTTATAAAACAAACACTTAATAGATGCTGGTATGACATGGTAGAAACTTTCAAAATCAACAGACTGGTATAGTAATGGCATAGTAAGACACTTTTAGTGTCATCTGCAGGAACACAAAGAACTCATATTTACACAACATACCCTATAATGAGACACTAGAGACAGTTTTCATATTTACTAGTTCGAGTCAAGGACATGCTTATTGGGACAAAGATCACAGGGGTGTTGGTATCATCACGTACCATCAATATTACCAGTTACAGTTTAATGCAACGTGCAACTATGTGATCAACACTAAATGCATTAAATACACTGTAAGCTAGGGCATGCATAAAATCTGAACAGAAATATGAAGGTACAGTAGAGTTGACAGGGGTGTGGCCAGGTCTGTGGCACAGGGTGACAGCTTCCACCCTTTAAATACGTCTTTCCACTCCATATCTGACCTCCTGTGTTATTTTTTTTTTGTTGCTGAATTAGTTCTTGTTCACCTAGCTCTAACTGTAGGGATCTCAAACAAATCCTCGACTATTTAGGAATAAGACAATTATTATGAATCCCATACAGTAATGTCATAATGTGTTAATTCATCCTGCGACAGGAAAACTAGATATTCTGCAAACGCAGCTACGCAGCTTTGTCCTTATACATAATTAGGTGTCTAAATCCTGGACTCAACACAAACCATGACTATATGTATATAGTAATAAAACATATAGCCTGTTAAATGTTTATGGCATCATGTTCAGATGAAATGGGTTTTGCATTACAGCAATGCATTAAGTTAAGAATAAGAAGTTGAATTGTATGATCAGTACTTCAGGTCACATTGAAATGCTGCAAAGAAGAAAGCTCTGCAGTCACCTCCGAGCACTGTCGTCTTTCCAGAAAACAGCGTCTAAGCAATAATTAATCGCAAGAATGAATCGAATCATCGACAACAAACTCATCCGTAAGGAGACGACGCGTCTATTTCACCCCTCTGCTGGACATGACTACAGAAGATAAAAGCGATTTTCCTAGAAGCGGCTTTGCCCTTCACAGGGGCACGGAAGCGTGTAATTTTCGGGATGTCACCCGTTACCTCTGAACAGCGCGCGGCATCGAGTGTTGCTCCCCCGCTTCCTCAGATAACGGGATCTGTTCTCGGACGGAAACTGCGCAACGCCTTCGCACGTGAGCAGCCTGAATGAAGAGTAGATCTGAGAAATGGGACGCGAGCATCAGCAGCAAGAGAAGCTCGGCTGAGTGCAGAGACACGAAACGTTCCGCGCGCACATCTTCTTCCTCGCTCGCGCCCTGTTCCGTCTGCCCCGCGCGCGCGCGCCCAATGAATAATGAATACTCTTTGGTGCGCGCGAGGTTTCTGCCGTGTTCTAGAGAGCAGTGTGTGGCGGCGCGCGGGCGGCCTCGCGCTCGGGTTACAGGTGTCGCTATTCAGCTGAGACTCTGGCCCTCATCCCGCTTTTGTCCGCCCGGATAGGAGCTGAACGCGGGCATGTTTGGGTTAATGGTGGATGCTGAAAAGCGGCTTCTTTTGTTGTATAAACACAAACAATGTGTGGAACAATTGAGAATGGCGGCGCGTGGAAATGGCAAAGTACACGCGCACCTGCAAAGTTGCAGAGCGTCAATGGCATCCGAAGAATGTCTGCATGATACTGTTTGGGGAATATGACAGGAAATGTATTATTTCCAGAAATTGTTTGCATGCCCCCATGCTCTCTGTCTCTCTCTCTCTCTCTCTCTCTCACACACACACACACACACACACACACACACACACACACACGTTCTTAATGTATTTCAGAACGTTGTGTAGCCACAAACTCATAAGCTAAAGTGCTAAGTTTAGGGTTAGGAGTAGGTGTGCCCTTTCTTACAACCTAATTCATATGAAATTAAATGAAATGCAACACCATCAATCAATCAATCAATCAGTCATTATAACTGAAGCCCAATCCGTTGTCTCACAATAGCTTGAATAGATAACATGTCCCAGATTTTCTGTCACAGAGATGAGAATGTGAACAGCAAAATGCCACATTCCAAGTCCAATGGATACTGAACTGACACACAATAGCATTATTCACTGATTAAATATATTAGCTTACTAATCATTTTGACAGTGCAATGAGGTTATGATAATTATGGTATAATTGGGAAGGAAGCAGACACACGAAACACTGTCCAGATACAAACTAGAAGTTAGTCATACTCCACTGCTCTGTACTGGCAGATTTTTTTTTTTTCATAACTAAATTGGCAAGACATAAATTGGCTAGGGCTTACTGCTGCACTGGTCATGAACAAAGGATTGCGCATTTCTCAAGGTCATGGTTCTAAATTTATTTAAGCATTCTGTGACGTTCTGGCCTAAACTGAGTTTTACCTTTATTCCATTTATGGAAACATCAACATTTTATTGTCGTTAGTGGCGCTGTAATAAGATTCCTTTCCTGATATATTTTTCAGACATGTTCTTATTTCAGTGGATTAACTCACTTTTACAACATCATCGTTTCTATTCAGCTGTAATCAATTCAAAACACCTGGAGCTTTGCAAAATCATACACCTACACTTGATTTGTAACGGTCTAGATATGTTCTTATTATGCCTCCTTAATGAAATTGTGTAAATTTAAGCAGCTTTTTGTGAGAGAAATAAAAGCAACGGAGCATTTGTGCTTAAACAATGTGCAGTGCAAACATGCATGCAGCTGTGACAGATGGCTGTTTGCAGATGGAGTCTGCTGATTAGTAGACTCACCGGTGAGGTGTATGATGATCTCGCAGCATCTCCTGGGAAAAGGCCATTCTTTGCTGTCAGCAATACACAGCGAGCTTTCTCACTTCCTGTAACACAAAGCCAGACTGATCAAGATTACTGCATCAAAGACATCTTTAGGACTTAAATAATGTATTCAAAAGACAGAGATTATAGCAGATTACCCTGTAAGCATCCACAGCCAAAATAGGTCATAATTTACTAACGAGTCAGGTTAGTAAGTAACATCGTACCATTTAACACAGGTTCCCAACCCTGGTTGTGGAGTGCCCCATTTAGTGTTTTTCCTGTTTTAACACACCTGCTTCAACTATAATAGAAAAATATACAATAAAAATCTAAAATGTAGGACAGAATGTACTCCAGGGACCTACTAATGGAAACCTACTAATCCATCAAGGTTCCTCACATCTGCAACTTCAATGTTTCATCTATCAGTAATATGATATTTATAGAGTAGCACAGTAAGTATGACCTCTGTAGTATTATCAGACATCATGTCTACTTCCTCAGTGAATTGATGCTCCCATTATGGACAAACTAATACAAATACTAATGTCAGAGCTTTTTTATATTGTTTTAATCTATTATTGGTGTAACATAGTGACACTATGTGCAACTCCAAATATCTGTATTCTTATTTGAATTGAAAGAGTCTGTGGCCTAAATCGAATGGTTTTGTGTTTATTTAGTGAACAATTCTTGAAAACCTTTCTAAAAATACCTTTCTAAACACCCCAAAACAAACAGTGAACCCCCTTTTACTCTCTGTATTTGTATCTGTTTAGAACATATTATCTGTTCAATTTGTTCAATCCCAATCATTTATACTCTTTGGCTATAGCTGATAGCAATTATTAATAGGTTAAAATCCAACAGCAACTCATGATCAATGCACTTGGGGCCTACTAATAGGAAACCAAATACCCCATCAATGTTTCTTAGAACTTGCAATTTGATGCAAAATCCATACTGCAACAACATGGACTAGCATGTGGGGCTACATGTGTCAGAAAGTGTTATTGTATGTATGCAGATCAGGAAATGGAGGCTGTTTGAAAAAAATGTTAAGCAAAGGTTCAAGAAGGAAGGAATAGTTGTGGGTGAGTTCAGTAAGTCCTTATGCTGATAGCAGCACAGCCCACACACACTCTGGTCAGAGGTGAAGAGAATGGTACTTTCTTCCACTCGATTTGTCTGTTTGAGCGTGCATGTGGATATCTTTATGCATTAAAACCTCACTTTATGTACATGATGGTAAAAGAAACATCTTCTGTGCTGAATAAGCGTACGGAGAATGATATAAATTTTCAATGCAATAAAACATAAAATGTAAAATACCGCTTTAAATGATGTAAGATCCGGAAGTATTATTTCGATTCTCTAATTGCAGGCAGAGCATATCTAGAGTCACACATGGTGCTTGTGAGTAAGCACTTCTGCGTACACTGATACACAGCCTTCAATAGGCTGAATCTGCTCCGTCAGCACTCTCGCCCATTCTGCCATCCAGTGCATTCTCACTGTGCTTATTTGCGACTACTGTAGCTCAAAGCAGGAGTTTCTCGTATCGTCAAACATATCGATGATAATCGAACTGCAACTAACTGCAAAGTGCAGACAAAATGCTACTAGCTGTGATGAACAGACTTTTTATCTTATCATGCTAGCTGAATGCAGGGCACTGAGAAGGCATATTAAATATTCTGGCTTATGATTTAGGCACATTTCTAAAAGCACAAACTAATAATCAAATTCAGTGTCTTAATAGATAAACACACTCAAACTCAAAATATCAACCTAGTAATTATAATGCCTTTGCAAGGCATACGGAAAGATGAGAGGCAGTGAATTACACTGTCATTAAAACATCAGCTGATCGTGGAAGGTCTTGTTGAGTTATTTGGGACAAACAGAGAGATAAACTTGGGTGAAATCCTCACCTGAATATTAGTTCCGTTTATCACAAGCATTTGGCAAAATGTGATTACACTGTAGCCTTGATCTCATATTGCCTGCATTTGTGTTTATTACAGTTTTTGTTTGCTCTTTAGGCTTTTGGGAAACCTGTTTTTAATGTGAGTCGTGATCATAACAATAAGGTTTTGTTAGTTCATATTGTTTGGAGGTGCAAATAAAGATTTATTAATATACTAGCCTCAAGAATATTAAAGAAGCAACAACGCCATTATTATGAAGTGTGAAATGTGAAAAAGAATATAATAAAGCTATAAAGATATAATAAATGATAACCAGGACACATTTGTGGTCTATGGGAAGTAATGTGTCAAACAGTAAAGGTACTGATGGGAATGTCAGGGGTTTGAGGACCAGTACTGCCAAGCTGCCACGGTTGGGCCCTTGAGCAACGCTCTCTGCTTCAGGGGTAATGTATCATGACCCTGCACCCAACTTCCTACGTTGGGATATTGAAGAAAAGATTTTAACTGTGCTGTAATCTAAGGCTTCTTCTTCTATGTTTACTTTGTTTGGCTGATTGAGCCAAAGCATCTTACAAATGAGAAAATATACAACTGAACAATTAAGATGTTAAAGGGCCAGTCAATGGCAATTGGTAGTGTTAGGATTTGAAATTATGACCTGCAGTAGCCCAGTGTGTTTACCATCGTCTTATTGTAAGTGCACTGATTCTCAAGAATGGCATGAAGTAGGTTGTAGATGTGGTGATGTTGTTCCCTTAAAATGCCCAACTTTTTATTCTGATAACATTTATTTTGGCTTTTCTACTTATGAGTTCTAAGACCCATCCCTAATGGATGCCTAAAGGCTAAAAATTCACACGTTGACCTACAAAAGAAAATAATATTTATCTATCTATAATTATCTATAATATATCTATACTAAATATGTATTTTTACAACATTGATTTGGTTATTGAGTTTGAGTTATTGACAACGTGGTGTCTTTTTGTTTCAGTGAACAGGAACATGAGTAATAACAATGTCCAGTGAAGCAGTGGATATGAGTAATGACATTAGAAATTAATAATGAATTGTTCACACCAGAAATAATTCACATTTAGGTGTGAATTATAAAGTAAGTGTGGTCACTGATTTGTGGTTGCTTATATTACCTGAAAAGGGTTGCAGTGGATTTCGAGACTATCCCGGGAAAACTGGGTATGAGATGTAAAACACCTTGGATGGGACACCAGTCCATCACAGATCACCATGCACACACACACACACACACATTCACAGAGGCACATTAGTATAGCTATTTAACCTACTGGTTTTAGGTGGGAGCAAAATGGAGAACCTATAGGGTAGAGGTGCCTTAGTGTAGCTCTATTTTGATTTATGTAGCACCAGAGTCCTGGAGAAACGATCATTAGAGGTAGGATAGGTTAAGGGTTTAATCCTCGGCACCACTAGAACATCGTGGCCTCAACTAACAACAACGGATATTTGATGAAAAAAGTTTCACTGCGTCGAGTAAAGAGACCTTCATCTTCAGACAAGTGTGAAACTCCACAAACAAGCTTGTGAGCAAACCAGAGACCCAGTAGCTGTGATGTCAATGTGATTTCTTACACTATGAAGCATAAAATGACCATTTTCTCGTGGCTTACATGACATGTACTGTAGCTGTAAAATGATGTTCTGGGTTGAAACACAGTATAGAAAAGTAGACAACACTGTGCCTTATTTAACAAGCTGAAATACAAACATATTTATTAGTAAATCTTTCATGTAGGCATTTACACATGGTATTTATGGTATTTATGAAAATCCTGGAAATGTAGAAAACTGTTCTTATCCTTCTCTTGCTCCTAAGTGTGTGTAATGCATACATAATAAATCAAACCAAACCTTGTCCTGATTGACGTCTAATCAGTAATTTACATTGATTACTGCACTTGGTATGTACTGTTGAGTTTAAATGGATTATTACATTTACATTTACAGCATTTAACTGACATCCTTTTCCATATCCACTAATAGAAATGCTTTGTGGTCTCTGGTAAAAACATACCGTCGTTATAGTTAACTAGGTCAGGGACTAAGAATTTGTGACAACTAGTTGTTTTATATAATTGGCATTAATTACTACGAATATTTAAAATAAGAAAAAGCGAGCCAACACAGACTCATAAATTAAAACAAATAAAATAATCAATCGGCTATGACAAAAAAAAAAAAGCAAGTGTTTCTGAAATCTGGTGCAAAAAAAAAAAAAAATTTGTTCAGTTCGACTTGCACAAGCATTTACTACCACTTTTAGTTAAACATTTACATGTTTACTAAAAATATAGATAAATAGCCTTATTTATTGTCCATTAAATTATGCTCAGTAATCAGTAACCTATTCTTCTAATGTATGGCTTGGCTTTAAAACCACCTATTTATAAGCAGCACCTGAGACAAAACTACAGGTCTGTACAAGAATTAAACTTAAATATTAGTGTGTTAACATTAAATGTATTTTTTATAAATAAACTAATACCCTAGTCTAGGAATCTTGTACTAACCTTGCTGGTGTGGACGGCCTCAAGTGTAGTCAGCCTTTGGTAGTCAGTATGGTAAGACGATGGGATGAGCTTAGTTTGGTTTGCGCATGCAGTCTATAGGCAGGAAAAGAGCAGGAGGCCTATGTGGAGTTAGTGAGGTTTAAGGAAGGTGTGAGAGATGCCACTGCCCAAGAATGGAGGAAAAGTGCTAGTAGAGTGCAGTAGTAGTGTCCTGTGTTGGAGTGAGTTAGAGAAAGAACCATAGCATAGACGATAGACCAAGTGAAAAAAATGCTGTTTATTTGACTAGTTTTACGATACAAGGAAAAGAAAAGAAAAAAGCCACTGTTACAGCATTGCACCCGGCAGTCCAGACTGAAGAAGTTGTGCGGTAGATAGAGAGTGAGATACACAGAGTGATTATAGTGTTCACTGTTGTTTTGGTTTATATATATATATATATATATATATATATATATATATATATATATATATATATATATATATATATATATATATATATATATATACATATTTTTTTTTTTTTTTTTAAAAAAAGGAAAGGTGAAATGGAACAGTTAAAAAAGTTTCAGGTTTTACAAAAATACAGCAGAATCTTAGTTAGAAAGCACAGCGGTGTCTCATGGATGTACCATGAAGGCTGAGGGTCCACACTCACATGGGTTCAGTTTGGCAGAATGATGCTGAGCAACTCGGACGCTAGATAAAATTCATCTTTCTAAGGGTCTGCTGGGGGATTAATAATGCTTTTAACTTGAAAAGAATGAGATGCTCAGGAACGAACATCCCTGCAATACTGTAGGATTTGAATCATCATAAAATGGCATCATCTGAAAACTAGAGTGTGTAAAGGAAACTCACTCTTCATTCAGATATGTACTCTTAAAAATAAAATATTGCTGATCAAAATAGGTTTCATTCATACCCATTCTTACACATAGTTCTTTGCTACTCTGATTCTTTAAAACATACATGAACATCTTACAGTACAGCACTACTAATAGCAGCAATATTAATTAAAACACAGGGATACTAGCTAGCTGTTTCTAAGCCAGAATCTAAATGAATGTTTAATGATTGTTACATTTGCCAGTGCCTATAATATATAATATCAAATATAACACACATTTCCATTTTTGCACAGATTGCATTAATCATTGCATACTTGTTCTGTTCATCCTTACTTCTACTTTTCTTCTCAAATTTGGTGTAACATGTCACTGATAATGTGTAATGTGTAAAATTTATTACCTAAGAAAAAAAACACTGGTAATGTGTAAAATTTATTACCTAAAGTATACGGTGCTGAACATCTGATTCTTGTGTCATAAAGTGAACCAAAAAAAACTGGGAATAATACATTTCTTTTCATAAAATAAAATAAAATTCTGTGCATGAACTGGTACAGTCAAGTATATCTCTTTTACATTGCAATATTCCATATAAGCAGCATCTGGTTTAACAATAAAAGCGCTGAAATGTATAATAAATTAAGCATTTTAAGTCCATATAGATATCTTTTTTCCCCGAAAAACGACTGAATTACAGTATGTTTAATATCTCCGTCACCTTTTTTTGTGCCGAGCAATAGGGCACAATTTTTTTTGGGGGGTTGTGATTTCTCTTTTAGTGGACAGAGACGTAAACAAAGGGTGATGACAGACACGGCAAAAGCTTGATTATGAGTAAATAAATTAGAAATAAATAATTAGTCCACACTAAGAAGTCTATATGGCATTTAGGTGTGAATTATAAATAAAAACTAGGCATATATATATATATATATATATACTGTATTAAAATCACTTCTGGAAATAACACATTGGCACTCGTTTAGAGTAAAATCTATCTACAAAGTTATTTTTTTATTTAGATGTATTTGTATTGATTCACTGATTCATGATTCCACGATTCATGATGTTTTGCAATGAGTCATACTTAACCACTGATCAATTCTCTGGACTGAAAGCACTATAGCACAAGATGCTAGGCCGGTGCTAGACACTGTCACTTGTTTTGGAAATATGCTTTGTATTTCTGCCTCATATGATGTATGCAATGTAGACTGCTTGTGCCTCTCTGTTTGCTGGTGAAGGCTTTGGATCATCTGAGATGTCCAGAATTCTGAGGACTCTATGATGCTGTTTACTGAAGAACATCAAGTGGTGTCTATAATTAGACTGTTAGACTAAAGTGCCAGATCTGTCCTGTAAAACTCAGCACCAAATTTTATGTGAATCAGGACCATGGCTTTTTTTTTGTTGTTGTTGTTGTCCCAGTGTATCTGAGGAAATGGCAGTACCTAGCACTTTAGCTCAAAGATCCAAAGATTGTCATGTTCTTTTTGAGTGTTTGTTCAGTTTTCAGTGACCTTTCTTTTCAACTAAAAGCATCAAAAGCAACTTCAGAAATAAACCTCGTCCCAAACAACCGCGTCCTGAAAAATCTGTTTCCGTTACGACAGCACTGCTTCCGTCTTCAATTTGAAAAAAACCTAAACCTGCCTGTGTAAACAGTAGAGAATCAAAGACTAGCCAAGCCTATGATGGTGAAAGTCCAATGTTTCAGTAAGGCCACTGAACAAGATATGAAAACATACAGATCTACTGCCATATTATATAGATAGACTATAAGAAACCTCAGGGATGAATCTGATGCACTTCCATGAACGAGCAAAACTATGCTACTGCATTTCATAAAGCTATATGAAAGTATCAAAGGTTGATTATTTTTCAAACCATGTTGATTTTATGCTGATGTTAATATTCTAGGTACTTTCTTCCTCGTTTGTTCTCTGTGCTCCTTCACATTATGGATTTCATATAGAACAATCTTATCAATAGTGTTTTATTTTTTTTGCCCCCAAATCTTGACACATGCTATGCTATATTCTAGCCCTCCCTCTTCCCTCAAACACTCCTTCAACATCCTGCTCTGTGTCCTGAGACCTGGCAAGAGAGAGCCAGTCATTCTGAGGAAAATAGGCCAGAGAAAACAGAGAAGAGAATGTGCTTTTCTGATGTCAGAGAAGTGGAGGTGTTGTTAGTAACAAGGTGAAGCTTTTTGCTTTGCTTTTTTTTTTTTTTGAAAGGAAGGAAGAGACTTGGTGCTCTGGAAAAAGAGAAGTTTTGGGAGAATTGGGAGAAGGAAAGTCACATGACAGTACAGCACTGGCAGCGCTTTTTCTTTTCGGTACCTGTGGCCGGTGGCTCCTTGGATGAACTTTCATCTTGGCCCTCGGAAGAGAGTTCGGTGGCCTCAGACACTGGCCGCCCGGAGACAAGGTCAGCGGCATTACCGTCCACGGTGGAGACGTCTGTGACAGTCTTCTCACGCAAAGACTTCTCATCATCCTCGTCGATCAGGACAATCTCGGCTTTGATGGTGCCATCGAAGCCCAGCAGCTTCTTCGTCTCCTCGTCATCATCCACACTGTGGTATCCCATGAAAATCATAGTGACGGGCTTGTCAGCTGTGGCCTCGGGTGCCTCCATCACCTCACCCTCGAGGCTTTCACATGCTTGTGGATCTTCCCTGTGACCTTGGAGCCGTTGTTCTATCTTCATTTCACCATCATGACTGTGCTGCTCTTGTACCACCTTTAGATCTGAAGTCATGATGTTTTGCATGATCTCATGCTCATCTGGTGTGATTTTGACACGTGTGCCATCGGGTCTGTGGCGCGCATGACCTACACGCTGTATCAGTTCCTCCACCTCGTCTGAGCTCCAAGGGTGCACACCGTTCTCCACTGTAGTGGAACTCCCAGAATGCACCTCGTAGATCACCTTACGTCCATCGTCATAGACTTTGACGCCCCGCTGGTAGGCATCCTCAGGGTTGACACGTGAAGTGGACAAGATCTTGGTGTCGCCCGTCTTGTGGTCCTTTTCCACGCTGATCTCCATGGCGTATAAAGCTTCAGACATGGGGAAAGTGCAGAGGGAGGGTGGGTTAATATTCTCTTAGTGTGGATTTAAACTGGTCATGCTTTCAAACTGGTCATAGATTCAAACTGGTCATTAATTCAGTACAGCAAGCTGTTAAGTCATTAATATTTGTCAGTGATGTTAGAATCGGGTATCAGTAAAAAAAAACATTTTTATATAAATGTGCACACTTTAAAAACGAATTTAGTAGACCTTAAATAAAAATATCAATAAATATTTAAAAATTTATTATACTTTTGTTTTTTAAATAAAAGAAACATTACATGACTGTACAGTATATTGTAATTAAATGATGTATTTGATTTAGCACTGCTATAACCGGTTTACATCATTCTACCTATTATTGATATGAACATGCCAATGTTTAATAATGAAATAAAAGTAAATATAATCAAATCAATCAATCAATCAATCAATCAAACATCATTTCCTTAGACATCATCTGGAACTCAAAACATTGTCATTTGTTTAAAGTCTTTTGTTCCATAGTAAATTGCTCCTTTTCACATGCAGCTATCTGTCACACACATTCGCATCATACTATCGTTAATACAATTTTTGATCCAATCGAAACTTCTCTCCCTTGACAGCTCACCGAACCTCTAACTAAGGATGTGTCTCTTTAGTATGCCATTTAAACCCACATGCAAACCCGGCACCACAATCACTGCTGTTACTCTCACACCTCCTCCCAAGCACTTACCAGGTTTTCTTGAGTGTTGGCGATCTCCCGAGGCAGAGGAAAGAGTTTGGGCGTTCAACCCTGTAAGCTTGGGGATCTGGGAACAGGTGGGATTGACTGCATCTGTTGAGAGGAGAACAAAAAAAACTGAGAGAAGTAGATCTGTGTTTTCTGAAAGTCTTTCTAGATCCCTTTCCCCTTCCCCCAGGGTTTGCCCCTTCCCCTCAGGTTCTGCCCCTTCCCCTCTTGCTCTGTTGAGTAGGTATCTCTTCCTTTCTCTTCCTCCGGTCTCTCGTTATTTCTCTGCAGCAGGTCGGTGCTTAGACAGCAAAAGCCGAGTGAGTGTGTTAGTGCGAAACAATGCTGCCGCCGCATTTGGAGGGATTTTCTGTGAATAGGTGACTTACTGTAAACAAAGTTCAGAGTCAATGACTTGTGTGTGAGGTTCAATAGTCTAGCTGAGGCAAGAGGGAAATGAGCCAAGGGGGGCACGGGCAACAGAGGGTGTGTGTGTGCTGTGTGTTTATGTACTTTGGCACCTCTGCTTAGTAGATCCTTCTACACTATCACATAATCACAATAAAGCCTCAATCTTTGCTTGGATATGATGTGGATTTGCAGGAATAAAATTTCACACATCATTAATGCACATTACATGCTATAAATCACTCATCAGTCTGATTGCTCAAGAGTTCTTTGTATGAGAAACAGTTCAAGCTCTCCAACTTTGTTCTGTTTGGAAATACTTCTTAAAGACAAACAATCCTGTTATGAGTTTCAACCCAGAAACAACTCCCAAAGAGACAAACGGAAAAGCTTGTCATGTCTGCTAGATTGATCAGTTTTTTGTGAAGTGTGTATATGAAAGAATACAATGGATCGGTGGACCCGTACCTCCGTCTTGGTTCTGCAGACTCTGCAAATAAAAAACAGGAAAGAAGGACTAAGTTTTCATGGCACAAAACAGATGGATAGCAAACTATGTGGCTTGGAACTTTGATTATGGCCTTGATGAAATTTCTAAATACTTCTGCTCCATCTCAAGCTAAATAAAGAGGGCCACATATTTCCTTGTGACATTTGGCTGCATCGTCCTGTGTGCATTTGTATGCGTGTGGGGATATTTTTTCATGTCAAATGTCTAGCCTGCACAAGTAAAACTGCAGCTTTTATTTAGAAAGAGACTGACAATTACCGAGGTTAAGGTTAATGTTAGATTTTATGAAGAGGAATAACATTGATTAGATACCTTAAATATTATGTAAGTGAATGGCTCAAATGAGTGTGTGTGTGGTAATGTCTTACTTTCTGTAGGTCTTCAATAGAGCTTTCTGTTTCCCGAAGTCTCTCTCGGAGCACTTGTTCTTTGGCTGATATTTGCGATTCTTCATTCTCAAGGAGAATGATTTCAGATTCCAGTCTGGAAAAACAAAAAACCCCATAAGAACCGGCCCATCTGTTATAAACATCAATGTACACAACAGATACAGACATCAGGCCATGCTACATGTCAACAACTAGACATGTCAACAACAAGAACAGATATATTGTCAGTTCCTAATGGGAATTCATTCGGCATCTGAGAACTAACAGCTTCCGAAGTTATTCTTGATTCCTGACTAATATCTTATGCAGTTGTTAAGCTGCTATTTTTAAATCGTCCCACAGGACTGCTGCATTCTTGAATCTGATTGACCAGAAGGTGTTGATTAATTTTCTATAACAGTAGCTCAGACAACAGCTTTATATTAAAGCACTCTAAAATGCTGTTCTATATTAGCCAGACATTCCACACACACAGATTAAATAAACGTGTATAATAATATCCTGATATGTGAGAAGGTCTATGTGGCACATTTGGAGTCTCCAGTGTCATCTCTTTGTAACATTCAGAGGTAAAGCAATAATGTTACATAAGGTATTCAGTGTGGGTGAGATCTGGAGAATGTGACGGTCACAGCATATGATTTACTTCTTCAAACAATCAGTAAGCCCTTCTGTCCTGTGGATGTGGGTGTGGTCTTTCTGGAAGAGACCACTCTGATCAGGACAGAAAGGTTTCACCACAGGATACAAAAATTATATCGTAGCAAGTGATAATATCTTAAATACAGTCAAATTTACCTGCTGTTTCTTATTACTAGTGTACAATAAACCAAATATGAGATTTATTTCTAGGCATAAGTTCGACATTTTCTTATTCTATTGGCCGATCATTTCACTTCTTCCTAGACATTAAATAATCTGCTAATGAAACAAATAGAATAAGAACATACAAAGCTTAAAAGTAGTAAAATAAGTCTAATAACATTATTATTATTATTAATCTTATTTTTGGTTTATTACAATCCTATAATAATAATTAAGCAGTAGATACATTTGGCTAGATTCCAGATAACTTTTTTTTGCAGTGTGATGGACAGAAAAAACTTGTGGACTCATATCATGCCAGTAAAATGCCATGCTGATACAGAACCACTGTTTTTTATTTCTCTTTAATTTGTCACCTGTCACCTGTATATGGAACAGTACAAAGTAACCAGTACAAGCTACACAGAACAACTGGGAACCAAAAGCACAGAAATCAATTGCTTATTAAATTCAAATAAGAATTGTATTGTATTGAAAACTTAATCATGTCAGAATAATATTTGAAAGCATGTAAGAGGTGAAGCAACATCACATTTACACGGAATAACAATGTGAAATTGATATACATGTTCCCAGATTTATTCCATTCCATTCGCTATGTGAACTGAATGTGCAGAGAGCAAATCTTTAGTGTGGAAACTGGAATATACTGTATGCTGCCAAATTCCTAATCTAAGTGTTTAGTATGCCAGAGCAGTGTGCACTGCACCTTTAGAACAACCCCCCCCCCGGGCGATTTTCAGTTCTAGCAGCGTGAGGTGTTATAAAGGCCCCAATTACGAAATCAACCATAATGCTACATAGAGCTGATGCTACAAAATTCGTCCCAAGTCAAATATTTATGGAGGTTCATAACTGGAAATGTGCATGCAAATTAGTCACACACTAGGATTATTTCTTCAGTATCATAATAAAGACAACTATGTGGATAGTTGCGGGGTTGGACAGCACACTGACATTCTCAGTCTGAGCTCTTTGATAAACGTGAACTCTGGATTCTTTGCAGTAATCCCACAGCCAGAGCCGGGACTGAAAACTGAACGCTCTCAGAATAACAATAGTGCTTTATTTGAGTTACATGGTCTGTTAACTTACACACTAAGTTCTTTCCTTGACATGTTTACTTTAATTGTCGATTTCTTAAATTACACACAATGATATTTGACTACCTGCTGATACCTGTGCCAGTATCTATATGTAAAAAGAATGATACAGCGCTGCTTTTACTCCTTTGGTATATCCAGTTCTGTCACCTCCAGCTTTTCTCTTCTACACTATTTTTTGTGAATTTCCCTTTGGGATGAATAAAGTGTCTATCTATCTATCTATCTATCTATCTATCTATCTATCTATCTATCTATCTATCTATCTATCTATCTATCTATCTATCTATCTATCTATCTATCTGTCTGTCTATCTATCTATCTATCTATCTATCTATCTATCTATCTATCTATCTATCTATCTATCTATCTATCTATCTACATTGATTTTCACATTAATATGACATACAGCATGCTGGAATATATAGCAAGAGAAAATACACTCTCACTATATTTTTAGGAGTGACATTGCAACTATTTCAATATTAAGGTGCATGTGTTTCAGGGTGGAGTTTTCCCTTAAATCTCTAAAATACGCTAGGAAAATCTCTGATGCTTTCTTTCACATCGTAGACCTGAATGAACGTTATTGTTTCCATCAGCTTCCTGTAGGTTTCTATTAACAATTTTCTGGTTACTGTTAAATACCCAATAAGGCCTTCATTTTTGGGTGGATGGCTACAACCAGAATAAAAGTAGACAAAGCATAAGGACCAATTACGAGCAACACATTCCATTAAATTACCACTTCAGACCAAAAGAAACACAGTGAAACTGATTAGGCACCAAAAGAAATCTGGAATCATTTCTAATCATTTTCCAGCAGGGAAGTGATTGGAAGATTGTAGGTTCAAATCCATTTACTGCTAAAACAGTGTTGGGCCTCATGACCATGGCCCTTAGGCCTCACTTGCTTGGAATGTAACTGAAAAAATAAATAGCATTAGCAGTAACAACAGTAGTAGAAGTATTAATAGTAGTAATAGTGATGGTAGTAGCAGTAGAAGTATTAATAGTAGTAGGCGTAAAAGTATTAATAGTAGTAATAGTAGTAGTATTTATAGTAGTAGTAGTAGTAGTAAAATATATTAATCAGAACAAACAATCATAAATATAAGCAATATCTTATACAAAGTTTCTTGAGCTAGCAAACTACAGTCAGCGGAATTGGGCTAAATCACTGACATTCCAGTGCTTGAGTTTTTCTCAATGAAACATGCTACAATGGGTTGCTACACTGCCCAACAGGTCATATAGACAGTCATAGAGTGCAAAGAAGAATGTGATCTATACAACACACACACATACACATATACACACACAAATTTTTAATTTTTCCCAGTGGACCAGTGACTCCCTTATTCTGAATGCTGGCAGCCAATAAGGAAGGCAACGGCTGAGGAACCCGTACTACCTCCACCCTAGCGAATTTCCTGCTATTGTTAGCATCACTGGGCTTACGTCCTTTACAATAACAAAGGCAGAGGAGCCTTCCCACGATTCCCAAAAATCATTCTCCAAAAAAGAGGCACTCACTGTCTAAGAATACAGATAAATGATTACCGTGGTTCAAAATACTGCATTGTCTGTGCTCCTTGACTTTGTGTTTAGATTTAGATTTTCTAAATCTAATCTAATCTAACACACACACACACACACACAAACCAACCTCTTGACGTGATGCCATAGATTATCATGCAACAAATATGACTGAGCAGGTGATAATGAGATACGAGTGAAACTGGATGTGCAAAGGGGAACACACTGTAGTGCACATGCTTCCAGCTGCTTCCTCTCACACATTTGGGGGCAGCAGATCTCTCTCTCTCTCTCTCTCTCTCACACACACACACACACACACACAATTAACACTATAATGAGAAGATTGAAAGTGTTTTTATATTTGCATCACAACATTCTTTAAATTCTGCAGAAATACAGCAACACAACTCTACTAAACATGCCAAAACACAAATACTGTACTGACGATTAATGGCATATTACAAACAATATAAATATAAAAAGAGCTTTAAATGGGCCTAATGATATCTTTAAATCAGTGTTTTTTTGAACACACAATGGATAAATTGAGATATCAGTTTTCAGTTGTTGGAGTAACCACATTGTCCTTCATAGTTCATGTATTTGTTTTATTTTAGAATGACATCATACACAATGCAGCTGTGTTGTGAATGAATTGTGAATTTGGCTAATTCAATAGTGGGTTTGGTCAGAAGGTCCAGAAGGAAACGACTCACCCTGCTAGGTATTTATTTTTCTCCCTGTAGAAAGTGTGTGTCACTCCTAAACCTTTGCTGTAGACATTTTAATCGAATCTATATTAAATATATGCTCCATGTTCATTGCATTATTGAACAACATGATGTCTTGGGTAGTAGTGTGAAGCAAGATTTAGGAATGTAGAGCAGAGCAGATTTAAAAGCAGCACTGGAAGAGCAGTAAATCTCTTACGCCCTCAAGTGGTTAACTGATGCCATTACATCAACAGTGACGTCGTGGCTTTCAGGAAACAACTAAAGAAAAAATAATAATAGATGCAGCAATAAGAAATTTGCATACGATCTGGTCGATTATTATGATAGGATAATTATCATGATGCATATAATATAAGAACAGTGTATAAAATTATTTTACTATCCAAACTAGGATATAATAACAATTACTTTTGAATACCCATAGCATGGGTTAAACTGGGAGGCAAGAAAGCATAGGTTTATCTGATCAAAATGTGGAGCAAAACTCTGATACTACTATATAATGTGACATCAATTTAATTTCGAGCATGCAGTAATGGTGATAATATTTTAATTTCACACAGTGGCATAGAAAATTGCAGTTCACTTGCATACCTTCACTGTAGGAGCTTTATGGCTTTGCTGCTTTACTTTATTTTTGACAGAAAAAATAAAAAATGATGGCAAATTTGAAAAACTTTGGCCACCCTGTCATAACTCGAAATCACAAAGGCAGATATATATACAATTTGATATTCAATGATCAATGTTAGAAACAATTTTTAGATATTATAGAAATTAAATGGTGCTGTTCCCACATTGTTGACACCTATGAAAATCTCTTCCACCTCCTACATCACAGTATAATTCGTCAATTCATCAGTAACTGTTTATTCTGGTGAGGCTCATGGTGGATCCAGACCGTGTCCTGGAAACACTGGGTGTGTGGAGGAAATCCACCCAGGAGAAGATTGCAGTACATGCCCATGCCCAGCTGCACAATGTGAATGTCTAGACTCAATTTTTCTAACAAGTTTGATAGAAGGGCATAACGCCCAGGGTTGTTGATCAGATGATCAGGGTTCAAGCCCCAGTACTGCCCAGCTTCCACCATTGGGCCTCTGAGCAAGGCCTTAACCCTCTCTGCTGTGTTATGACTAACCTCTGACCCCAACATCCAGAGTTGGGATATGCGAAAAAAGTAATGTGATTTCTTCTTCCATGCATAATCCCCAGGTCCAGTACATAATGAACATCTGTAACTAATATATTGGCCTCTTCCACATCATTGGATGCCCTGTGCCCCAAACAGTTAATACAAAGAGAACTGCTGAATTGCTAATTCATGACCTGAAAATAATAACAGTGAAACATTCTACTTCTGTGCCTGCAAACATACAGTGCTTCTTTCAGTTTCCCTTAAAGAGTGACTGTGTACACCAAAATGCTGGGATTATTTAGGATTCACATATTTTCTTTAATAAGTACTTCCTGGTTTCAGTGTTCTTTTTCACCCAGCGGGGGCTCGTTCTGAAAAGCATGCTAAGCCTACGCTCTAAAAGAAAGGCTCCTCTGAGCTGCTAGTGAGAGACCCGGTATACTTCATGTGCTACTGAGCTTACATCCTAGAGTGGGAGTTTCTGAGTCTTTGATGCAAACAGCTCTTTCATTTTCCATGGTGCATGTAAAGGGCATGAGGCCATCTTTTGCCAGGCTGACCTGGCTATAGAGGGCTCTATGACCACTCCTGGCTTCCTGCTCCGTTGTTCCCACTTCCTGTCTGCCGGCGGCATTAGTCCCAGCTGTCTCTGATTAGCGGGTGCAGTCACTGGGAATGGCCTCCTCCGCATGATTACATCATTTGGGTTTTAGGGAGAGAAAGTCTCTTGGCTAGACAAGTCACGCTGTCTAGATCAGTGTGGTTCACTCCAACTCTCGGCCGAAATTGAGCAAAACTGGTTTTGGATCAGTAGACGTGTGACTACTATCTGCTTCACCCACAGAGCATTAACCGCAGGGACACAAATGGCAGAGTCAGCCTCTCTTCCCACGACATAACAAGGGTCAGTGCCTTTCCTATTCATTTATCCAAAGCTGAGTTCTACAAGGCTCTAGGGATGATATTTAAGGATTTTACTAACAACAACCAGAAGCAGTCACTACAGAATCAGTCAGTTAAAAAGTGCAGTGCAGGAGAAGGCAGACAAAGTCTCTGAGCACGCATGATGCCATTAGATAGGGCCGGAGATCACTGGAGAAGAGGAATTCAGAAGAAAAACAAAGTTTCTTTTAAAACATTAAAACTACTATGACCTTTCACTCTATTCCAGGAGCTGCAAAAGACAACAACTCATATACAAATAGCTGACAGTGTTTCTCTTCACTGTGTGTATAATTATATAATGTGTTTTTAAGCAGCCCACCTGTGACTCCCACTTCAGGTGACATTAAACAGACTACTTCGCCATATTAGGGAATCTGCTACTGTTTCATGGTAGTATACACAAAGAGTGTTCTCTTTCACACAATAGTTATTCTAAACAAGATAGTCCCCCCCATCCACAGAGTGAATAGAACCACTGAGCAATACGGCTTTACGAAACCACAAGCCTTAAAAATACTACATCAATGCACGCTTATGGCTTCTGGTTTTTTATTAGTCCTATAATACACTCACTAGAAAAGATTCTTCACCTTGTTGACATTTGCAAACAAAACCTTTGCTTTAGTATCTAGCTATGTTTAATGATAATCATATACATGTTCGTTTCCAAAAGGCTGTAGTATTGCACTTAACTAGCTCATCATACATTACTTTAGCTTATAGTCAGGAAAGTATCCGGAAACTAAATCATTGAACTAAGCAACACAATGGAGCTGTGTCATATCTATCTAATGGATAAGGAACTGTGCTTTATCCACACATGGATGTGAATCATACTTTGAGTTGCCTTCTAATTTTCCTACCACTTGTAACTGATGAAGTCCATAACTAAAATTGCAAACAACTGGGATTGCACTTTAGACTTTACATTTATTTTGAATGAGTGAGGCGAATGAAGCCGAAATGAGGCTTATATTGTGGATGAAAACATTTGCATGAAACCACTGCAAGACAAACACTTCATTTTAATCGCTCAGATCTTTGTAGAAAAACATTTCGAAATAGAATAGCAAGGCAATTTAAGAACAACGTCCACTGTTCCACATCAGTGTATTTATTGGTGGTGAAATCAGTCTTATTGTGCTCTCTTTTATTTTGGGGACAAACCCTAGCAGTCATTTCCTCTGTGTCATGCCAGAGCTTTTCTGTTTTTTTTTCAATGCTTCTGAATTGAGTATAAACTTTTCCCTTTCAGCTTATAAACAGTCAGCTGTCACGCCACATCCAAAGGACCTCTGTAAAAATCGCTCCTTTTAAAAACCCAAGGATGTTTGTTATAGCGCGTTTGTTTTTTCGTTGTCCAAAGGATGGATTATAGGCTAGAAGGATGGAAGATAAGATGTATCTGTTTCATACTATGGAGTCATTTCGCAGATAATGGATTTAAATGCAGATGTTCTGATAAACCTTAAAGTATGAGCTTGTTCACAGAGCTACATGACACCTACATAAGCCTTCACGAGTTTGTAATGTGTTCATTAAGTGTCTTAACACAACTGTGTGCGCAAACAAAACGTCTATTTGACACTTTATGTCGGAAAAAGACATAAAAAAGACATAAGACTGTTTTTGTAGCTTCATGTCATTTATCACTCACTGCTTATGTAGCCGTTATGCAATTCTATGAACACAACTGTTCAATAAATCTTTACTGAAAGAATGAAGTGTATGTGTAATAGTATTAAGAGTGTATTAAAAATTTCAGAGAAGAAATCTTTAATCTGTGTTTAAAATTGTGACTTCATCATGGTGGTGAAAATCTTGGACTAGCTGTAGCTTAAAACCTTGTTAGAATTGTTTGTATAGAATTTTATTATCAATGGAAAGGTGAAAATAAATCCCACCCAGAAATGAAAGTAATCTTAACTTTGGTTCAAATTCATCACTTCCCACACATTATTCCTTAATGGCTAATCATCCAGCAATGAGGTCATCCCGTGCCACAACCCTTTTAACCGCATAACATTTATCATCACCACACAATGGCAATGGATTCCACATATGCTGTAATTATTAAGACTCGCCCTCAGACATATCCTCGTTATAAAATGACTTACGTAATCGGGATAGGATGCCAAAATGGAAAACAATAACCTAACACTTGTTTTTATTGCATTCCATGAAACCAGGAATAGAACGTGTGTCTCACATTTCCGCACGCGCTAATGAAGCGCACTAATTAATACAGAGCAGAGAAACCAAAAATGTGCAACAACATGCTTTTCCCATGGCTGTATTGGCTTCTGCGGCTCATCCTTACACACGTTAAGCAGTGTTTAATGACTACTTGTGAGGCCACGGAGCCTCAAGGTCTCCGCAAGTCAAACACACATAAATGAAAACACATGTAAACATAATGAGCCCCAATTAGGGCATTTTAGCTGCTTTTGACAACCAAACAGCTTCTGTGTTGTTTGAGTGTTCACAGTCCTACTGATCTGGGTTTTAGCTAAGTGTACCTCATCACCACTGAGAAGAATGTGCTTTTAAGAAGGTTTTTCTTTGTCATATGTGCGTGAGTGGATATATTTGATCTCTCACAAAAGGGAAAAAAGAAAATACTGAAATTCATTACACTTTTTTTTTTAGCTGCCTTTATTTTATATTAGGAATCGTTAACATATGTAGTGTTCAAAACACATTATATCACCAGTAGAGAAGAAATCCAGTGCCACCTTGCCTTATGTTTAAGGTTTTTTCCTTTAAATTAAGGGGAGGGGGGGGGGTAAATTTATTACGTTTAAATTTACATAGAGCTCACAAACAAAGCTAATTTGGGGTAAACAACAATATGTCTGTCAATATTCAATAATGAAAATAAGTTTTAGAAAAATTTGTTTTAGAAAAATATCTGGGCAGGTGTCAGAGTTTGTATGTCTAAACTTCTTAGTACTGGTAATACAATGTGCTATACTACATAGAATGTATTTTATAACGATATGAACTGTAAAGTATTTTCACGAATATATTTTATATAATGTGTCTAATGCTTTATGAATGTACTGAATTATTACATGTTATGAATGTATCTACAGTACATATGGCCTTCCTGGAAAGCACTACTGACGTTAGTTTATAATACCTTATACTTATCTACTCTTACTATCACTCCATTGAGATTATTTTAGTAATGCTCTTGCTACTGTATGAAGTCATGTCTCTGCATTTATTTTGGTTCTTGGACTCAACTCAGCACTGGCATTGGAGAGATAGTTTAAAAGTCATTGTTGGTGCCCTTGAAACCCTGAAACTTTCACTGACATAAAAAGACATAGCATTACTCATAGACATATGAACCTCTGCTTTTATTATTCATAAGGACCGAAATACAAAACACCATCTGTTTTTGGAGTAAGGAGAATCAATTGGAAGGAACCCTGCAATCACATGTCGGGTAACCCGGACGTTAATGGAATGACGTTATTATTTACCATGTGACGTGAACCCAACGCCCCTTTGAGGTTTTCTTAATTAGAAGCCATGTTTACGAGAAAACCAGATCCCAGTTCTGACCAATGGATGTATATAGTAACTCCTATGTTCTAGTGAATGGTGACTATATGGATGCTTACTTAAAATGAGCTGTGCAGGCCCAAAATGTACCTACTTTGGCAAAGAGTGCCAAAAAAATCTTGTTAGAAACACATATGTAGTTAAAACAGATGTAACTACAGCAGCACTGGTGAACATAAAAATTCAGGAGGCATCTGCAAAAGGGTAAAGACTGTAACAGATACTATACTGTGTTCATACTGTATGCATACCTCTGAATGGAGTCTTCTAGTTTCTTGGCATGTAGCTCATCCTGCTCAACCTGTTTCCTGCGTCCCTCGTCTTCCTCTTCAGCCCCTGTTGGGGTACCTTGTAGAAGCCACCTCTCCCTCATGGCTTTGGACTAGAAAACAAAAAAAACAACATTTGTTCAGGTTGGTATATTGGACCTTCTTCTTATTAGCTTTAGCAATATTGCATTAAAGTGTTTACTTTAAAGGTAATATGACATGAAGTTCACAGAGTTCTAACCTACATAATCATTCTGGTGGTCCCTTAGCTATCACAGAAACTCCTCCTTTCATCTATCTATTATACATGGACTCAGCATGTGAATCTCTGGTGGAAACACTATGCAAACCAGCCTGCACAAGATAATAGATGTTATAGTGAGCAGGTTGTCTGGTGAGGTTACATTGGCAGGTTTTTGTGGTTAGTTTTTGCTGGAGTTGTGAAATCCCATAAGGCCCCTCACCTCCATGTCAGCAAGCCTCATGTTGACGGTCAGCCCTGAGAACCCAGGAATGCGCCTGACCATATCACAACCTGTTGAAGTTATGCAGCAGCAACCAGAGCACAACTTCTGAGATTTCAGGGCTGCCTGCTTGCTGTGTAAGAAGACCCTGGTAGAAGGTCTGACCCAAGAAGCAGCTTGAAAGTCTTGCTAAAATGGATACATGCTGTGTAAACTTTAACAAAGCATGTTTGATTTGGACTGTGGTGCTATTTCATACTGTCTTGCCTTGCAAGTGATAATGTAGATGTTAAAATGATTGTATATTATTGTATAATAACACTAATTTTATAACTTTTACACAGTTTTCCATTTTATGTAGCTGTTCTGCTTATTTGCATATTATTTGCATCACATAGATGTGATGCCAGCATTTAAAACCGAATTGCACAACACACAGATTTCCCACACACAGGTTGTGTTATGGATGCACCACAAAAGTAAAGTGCTGCTCCCCCAACTATACTTTTATCCCATTAAATAATCATGTAACATTTGTATTTTTAATGAAGTGATTTATTATTC
This sequence comes from Hemibagrus wyckioides, assembly GCF_019097595.1. Taxonomy (NCBI): domain Eukaryota; kingdom Metazoa; phylum Chordata; class Actinopteri; order Siluriformes; family Bagridae; genus Hemibagrus; species Hemibagrus wyckioides. The sequence continues at coordinate 16,420,188 of NC_080725.1, forward strand.
TTATTTACACTTTGTTATAATGGGTGAGTATATGTACTGACCATCTGATTGCTCTGAAATGCGTGTTTATATTTAGAATTTCGACTAGACTATGACGTGGTTAAGAGGACTATCTCGTTTCAGTTTCCACCTGCTTTCACTAACAGAAAACTCCACCTCTGATTTGCAGTCTCTGTGCTAGATCACCTCAAACTTCATTCCAGAAAACACTAACAATGAAGTGCAGAGAATCAGAAGTTTCAAATTGTAAAAATGACTGAGGTTTGCTGTTTTCTGCTATGCCAAAGGGCTAGATATAAGAAGCCTTCAAGAAATATCACGTAAAATATTTTGACCACAGCCTTGTGTTCATATAATTTATTGCTGAGAGGAGAAAACGTGTTACGACTCTTCGTTGAAAAATGTAACGTATTCTATAAAAAAGTACAAATGAACACGATTTTGGAAATGGAAATATCTTAAAAACAACCCTGCTCTTTCAAATGTGTTACTGGGTGAAATTTCCTTTTTGCAACTTTCCAGTGAGAACCTGATTCAGACTCCGTAAACACCCACTGCTAAAAAAACATTCCACTTCCTGGAGCTGTCCTTCTTTTCCAGCCCAAACTAGTCCCTCATTTACTTTACCCAGCCTTCACACACCATCTGAATGTCCCCATATAAACATTTATGTCACACGATTCAATTACGTTTACATGCTTTTCGTAGCTTTCGTGATGTAGTAACTGGTGTGAGGATCAGGCTAGTTGTCAAGATGCTGCTGGCAGGCAGTTGGTCACTCATGTATTGTTAGAGTGCTTTAAACTTGTGCTACGTCAAATCACATCACAGTGTCCCAGAAATAAGCGGCCAATTTTTGTTTTAGCTACATGAAATATTGGCAATTAAATATTTTCAATTCTTTTATGTCATAAATCTCTCACTTTGCACCCACCTTGCGATACTTCCTGTTGATTTACATCTAAAACATGCACTGGTGGTTGAAGAAAAAACATTGTGAAAGCAGTCTTAGAAAACCTTAACTGTTTATTCTCTGTTTCCGTCAAGTGTGCTTATGTCCTTAGAAATGTCCTCCAGGCACAATTTTCTTTTCTTTTTTTTAATTTTTTTTTTTTTATCAGATGTTTCCCAGCCTCTCAAAACAAGTGCCTCATTGCCATAAAGTTGTCTTTCCTCAAGAGAGCTCAAGAACAAAAACTCTTTAGAAAGTTGGCCCATTTGTTTTTTGTGAATTCAAGCTAGCATATAATGCAGGCAATTACACCACAGAGCTATTCTGTGTAATTAACGCAAACCGCTGTCTATCTGATAGCACATTAAGCATTCCTAAAGGAGAGCTTTGCAGACCATAGCCATGCTCCTTATAGAGTGGGAAATCTGCCATATCCATACCATCTTATATTATAAACAAACCACCAGAACATGAAAAAAGAAATCTCAGAGATCTGAAGTAATCCCACAAGGATCACACAATGGTAACAAGTCAAATAAGCAACAATCACCTTTTTAGATTATTTATGTTATTATTTTTTCACACAACTTCATACATGTAACACATTACACATGCTTGATGGTTCATTTTAAGCTATTTAAGAATATTTTTACATTTAGAAGTCGAATCTTACCTTAAGATGTTGAAGTTGCAGAACAAGATCATCTAACTGTCTTCTTTTATCCTCAATCTCGGTTTGTCTTTTTCGTTTCTCCTAAAAATGAGAAGGATGCTATGAGATCCAGTGATATAAGGCAGATTGTTTAATTATGACGAAAGCATACTTGTCCTGTATTTAGACAAGAGTAGATAAGACAAGAAAATGCCACCATCTGTTCCTGTATCTGTTTAGTGCTCCAGCTGTTTATATCTGTACTTGGATGTAGATTTGAACTAAAAGTGAGTTTAGTCTGTAAAGGAATATTATTTATTTATTTGTTTGTTTGTTCGTTCATTAAATGTGAGTTTGGAAGTCATTTTCCATTTACAAAATCTAACATCAAATAGCAGTTTGCAGAAGTATTCAATTCCTGAACTTTTCCCCATCAGAATACAGTAAGGTAAACCTTTAAAACAGCTATTAGACACATATTGGTTGTAGTTAACAGTAATATCCACCATGCTGTTTTATCAGACTTGCTTTAGTTTTTGGATTTGTTACATTGCAAGAATTACATTGCTCCTGCTAATCAAAAATGGGTATTTCAATATTTCATCATAATGCCAGTATGATTTTGTCATTCAGTAGTGATGAAGAATTCATTATGGAGAGATGTTGTCCTATGAGTGGTAGCAGCACAGTATCTGTTCAGAATGCTCATATTCAGTTACTTTCTTGTGTTCCTTATGTATGAAATCAAACAAACAGCTCATCCATTATACATGCAGTCATATATGACAGATTGAGGATCTCACTAGGATCCTCAAGGGTATAATAACTCCTTGGAGAGGCTCTATACACTTACTGCTCAGTCTCATGCGCTTCCATAAGAGCAGTTTTTCCCACAGTTCCTTTCAAGCCACCAGTGAGAAAAAAATGGGCATATTTCGATGGGAACTTCAGCTTCATAAACCAAATATTCTCCTTTTTTATATGATAGGCTAGTATGTGAAAAGTTAATGTTCCTATGGGAATGGGACTGAAGTCATGTCAACAAACAAAGTGTTGTGTCACAAATCACAAGTCAGTGTCAGGTCACTGCACTACAAAGCCTCATTCATAAATGACTTTTATAATGACCATTCAGAAACTATTTATAATTCATTTATAATTGTAAGAAATTACAACCTCTTATATTAGTCAAAATTTGTTAGGTCTCTAAGCATTAAGTAAATGAAGTTTGACAATATTGATGCCATGCTTTCTGGGAACGTATGACATATGTTCCTGCCAATGTACAGAAAGCCACGCCCCCAGAATTTAGAGATATGATCTTGGAAAAGCACTACCAATATTTCAATATTTTTTTCCTCGCTTTTCTTGTAAAAGTTCTTGGAAACACAGAAGGGTTTTTTTTGCTCACAGTTAAAGTATGTCGATAACAGCAGCGGTAAATTACACATAAAAAAAAAATACAACACAAGCTCCTAAACCTCCACACCCCAACAAAATCTGGTGCTTTGTGTAATGCTAATTCAACAACACTAATAATCTTTTGAAAACAGAAGATGCATGGAGTGTACAAAGGAAGTTGCGGGGGCTGTGATGTTGCCTGGTTCAAATGTCCAACAGATGTAGCTTTTCGCCAGAGTAAACACCACACATGATTCACTTCCTGTCCTCAAATTCCAAAAAAGGTCCAGCAAAAGAGCATGTTGTCCCATATGTAGACTATTCTCGTTCTCTACCATCTGAACAAATGGCTACGGCTGTGCTGACACCGATTCACGGCTGCATTCCAGACCTGAGCTGCAGAGCTGGAGTTTGTACTCCCTCGGGTATTCTTACGAATGTGAGCTAATATGGAGTCCAGATGTGAGTGAAAAGAAATGTGGTCTGAAAAATGGCTTGTGTTTTTTTTTTTATGTAGCCCATTGTTCAGTGGATGATGTCACATGAGAAAGGACATGGAAGGACCTTCATTTTTTTTTTTTAGATTGACTATTCTTGGTAATTATTTACCCCTGAGCAAGCATCATGGACTAGTCACATATCCAGACACTCATCTACAAACATGCACTGTTGATTCTACAGAGTAGCTGTAGCATTACAGAGAAACTAGATCTGTCTCTAGATTGATTAATCGTGCGCACGTTCTTGGCTAGATGCGAAGTCTGTCACTATCCTTGCAGACACATCTGAGCTCTGTTTAATCCACAGGTTATACTCTCCATCTGATGATTACCAGTTTGGCAGCAACAGTATAAACCCTGACTCCTTGATGTTAAACCTTTTCAGAGTTGGAAAAACACATGGAAGTGTTTCAGCATTTCCTCCAAGACTGTCAGGAGTGCAGATGTTAAACACACACACACACGTGTTTAAAATGGGCAAATGATCATTTATTTTAAAAAGCACCTCAAGGTCATTGATTACTAGGTGAAACCTAGCTTTATGGTTTCACTGCATTCACTTATTCTTCTATACAAACCACTTTATACTGGTTAGGGTCAAAATGGATCCAGAGCCTCTCCTAGGAACTGGAGCCCTGAGGTGGAAATATACAGTATCCTGGGTGGGAGGTCAGTCCATTACAGAAAACCATGCTCAAACAATCACACACTCATTAACACCACTGTCTGACCCAGCCAAAATAATACGTATTTGGTTAAACCTGATAGACCCCATGCCTTTACAGCGCAGCCCAACAACAAACACCCATTAGTATTCACGACCTGCTTCTTGTGGTTTTCCTCTGACCAAGAGGCTATAATTAGCGTCCAACAGTCCATTCTTCACCACGTGGCCGGTGAAATTTCACTGTGGAATGGCAGCAGCCTCCACACCCAACTTAACACTGCTGGAGGATCTATTTCTCACCAAGCACGCTGACACATACTGAAGATTGGCTTGAAATACAGACCGAGCCAGAGCAACACTGTACCCCAGCATACAAAACACATTCTTCATCATGGACTTTGGTGGTACGACCACATGTCATGAAATACAGTCCTAGAACATGAGGTCATTCTCGATTTAACCGTGCCTAATTTCCAGACTGAATTCTGCATCTGCAACGAATTGGAGAAAAAGAGGTTGTGCAAGACAGCAGGTAATATTCACAGTAAAGTCATATTAGCAGGGCCTGGTGAGGGGATAATGGCTAAACAAAGAGCATCTTGTTTCTGGCATTTTCTGGGATTAGATTGAAAACATCTGCTTTGCAATAATTCAGCAACACTTCTTTTTGTGCTGGCAACACCAGAATCACTTTTTAGATATACAAGAATGTCTGAGGTAGATTGCATAAGATCTGTGGTTTGAAATCCTGACCAACCAAACCTATCAAGGGATAACAACCTGGCTGAACCTATGTTGTGCTTGTGTAAATCTTGTCCTCCCTCCGTAGCTACCTATAGCATGTCAGCAATGACAAGTTAGTGGTCCCTATAAACGATACTCCCCTTGAGGACTGAAGTGTATCTTTCCACATTGTGAGTGTAAAAGTATAAGATTGCATTGAAGGTTCATTAGTCGATTCCATAGATTAAAACACCAAAGCATATGTCTGGATTTACAAAGGCCAGCACAGTCTGCCAAAAGGCCACAAATGAGGCACATCAGTTCTCAGAGGAAAGCTGGTCTAATCAGATCGACGTCTATTAGACACCAGCATGCTAGAAAACTGACCACTTAGCCAGTATGTCACACTGAAATTGACACATTCTGCAATGACACAATCCATTATGTGGGAGCTGAGATTTGCAATGTGTCATTGTTAACTTCTACGCCTCCACTGGCAACTATGCTGACCTTTTTAATGACCATCCCTCCCTCATCTACTGAAAAAGACAAACCAGTGTCATAACTGGCTTGGATGCTTTGACATTATTACTGCAGTAACACAATATTTTGCAATTAGCATATGACTATGATCAGGTCTGGCTGGTGTAACTGGACTAACAGGGTTAAGCCCTCACTCTGTTTGAGGAAAAATACATAAAAACGTTAGCATTTGTGTTGCATAATTTGTTGTAATAAATGGCTTAAAGAGGAGCCCAAAGTAAGCATACACAGAATGGAATAAACTGAAGGCAGAACTGTAACAGAACTGATGTTGAATATCTATCCTGTGGTGGTTTTCTAATAGTTTTATGCTTATGATGAGACCCTGTTTGTATTTTGCCATTCACAGGTTACACACAGTTTTCTTAGCTATTTCAAGCACCAGATTTGTAATTTGAACCAGGGCGGTATTAGCCCTTCTACCTGTCCATCGTCTTATCAGTGTAGAAGATAACAACAGCCTGGGTTATGGTGTCTCGTTATCAATACAGAAACAAGCACTTGTCTCAGTGGACTAAAATAGTGCAGACAAACAGCAAGACAAACACACAGACCTCCCTAAAAGGAAAAACAGAAACCACAGATATACTTTTTATTTTAGACTATGCTTTATTTACTTAGATGAAACAAGTCAGCAGCTGAATATTGGATGGGTTATGTGTGAATTCCATACTTATTCACATTAAAAATACACAATAATAACTGTCATAATAAGAGCTCACAATCAAAACTACAGTAATTCAGTTTTGTCTTCCAGCAAAACATAGAACAAGAAACATTTGAACCAGCAGTCCTTGAAGCTCATGATATTTCTTCAAGCTATTTTAGATGCCTGTAGTGATTAACCACAAAAATAAACCTCTTAATTGTGTTTACTGTATCTTCAAGCAGTACACAATGCTTAAAATGCCACATAACCTTTCCGATTGGAAAGAAAAAAACATCGAAGCTTTCTTCACTAACACTACACATTAAGTACCATTGTCAAATCTGATCACTGTGAGTGATTTCAGAAAGACACAGCAGCTCAAATCAGATTAGAACGGAGTGATCTGGGTTAACTTTTCCAATATACAGTAAATCATAAACGATTTAGTCTGAGCTAAGAGACCAGATGTGAGTTGTGAGTGCAGCTTATTACCATTTATTGGTCAGTAACATTTTTATGTGCACGTTAACAAAATTCCCATGATCCTTAGCAGTGAAATAAATCCAAGCTCCGGGCCTATACAAAAAATGGCTTACAGTGAGCAAGAAATTGGCTTCAACACAAAACATTTCAAATAGACACACGCTAGCCAGTTAGAAGTAGGCCAAAACGCAGCATCGGTAAATCATTCCTGAGTGATTCCATATTTTGGCCACCAAATGAAAGGTATGTGGTTGATTAGATCCATTTTGCATGCATTTTGCGCTAAATCTAGGAGAGAATTACAAATCTGTTCAGTATTTAAAAACAAACTGCTTTTTCTATTAGTAATGGTGAAAAGTGTTTTGAAATAGAGCAGAGAAATGTTTTTAAGGCTAGAAATAGCTACTAACTAAATATGTCTCTGTTAATAATATAAAAAAAAATTGTCTAGTGTAATGTTAAACCACTATCGTAAAAGAAGCAACCTATTTAGTTGACCAATAGAACATCAACATTGTTTAAATATGTTAATTTCTCAATTTGTAGTGGCCAGTATTCACCCCTGTTGCAAATGTTTAGCTCGCTCATGATGAATTAGATGACAGTAAAAGATTTTGTCAGTTTATTGCTGTGTGTTTATTGCTCCTGCTGGAAAAATAAATCAATTGAAACCTTATTTAGAACGCCTACAAGCTATATGTGGACACCTGACCATCACACCAATATGTGCTTCTTGAACATCTTATTCCAGATTTTTTCCCCCTTTGCTGTTATATTAAGCCCCACTCTTCTGGAATTTGTTCTCAATCAGCCACAGGAGCATTAGTGAGATCAGACACTGATGTTGGTTAAGGAGGTCTGGGGTGCAATTGGTCTTCACTTCATCCCAAAGGTGCCAAGGCTCTGTGCTGGTCACTAAAGTTCTTCTACTCCAACTTGGAAAACAAAGTGTTTATGGAGCTCACTTTGTGCTGAAAAATGTTTGGACATCATCAGTTCAAGTGAAGATAAATTACCACAGGATACAGAAACATCCTATTCGATTGTGCGCTTCCAACATTGTGGCAACGGTTTGGTGAAGAAACAGGTATGGTGTGATGGTGAGGTGTCCATTAACCTTTGGCCATATAATGTATATGGTGCACTTTACTCCACTCCAGTTAATTAATACTCAATTAAAATGTTAACAGTACAGTTATATCACATCATACTTTTCTCTTATTATTACCTCCTGCTTTTATAAATGCCCATTCACTATTTTATTACTGTGTGGAAGCTTGTCCACAGAACCTCACACTGCAAAGTATCAGCACTGTTATAATAACAGCTATTGACTTAAATGTATCAAATATCAAAACCTATAATAAGCTTTCTGGCCAGGTGGCAAAAAAACGTCCAGATCAGAAGTAGCCTTTATCCTATTAAAGCTATCACTTACACATTCGCATTCACATCGTCATCTGCAAATCAAATTACTCAAAGGTATTTCCATTAAAATAAGAACACGCAATGATGCAACAGCATACCGATGATTTTTTTTATCGTGAAATGTAGTAGGTTACAAGTAACGTGACATATTGTAGATTTGAATGTATAAACCATTTTAGGTGCATTATTACTCAACTGTAAACAAATAATCATTCATAATCATCTGCTTTTCCAATGTATGTGTCTAATTATTATAGTAATATTGCAATAAAATTAATCCATAATACTATTAGTCTCTCTCTCACACTTGTTTGTGTGGGAATAATGAGATTGCTGGCATTTTTGAGGAATATACTATGCCCTGGTATAATCAGTGGTTAAAAGATTATTTGCATTTGTTTTATTTATGTAAGACTACAACCATTTATACTGTATCTATTGCTATATATCGCTATATTATAGGTGCCTTATCTACCACATTATGTATAGGACAAAACTGCATTTGCAAGACATCTGATATGTTCCTTAGTGCACAATAAATGGTTACATGACATAACCGAATAGTTGCTCTATGCAGTAGTTCCTTATACTCCACGAGCTAGATAGAATAGAGTCGGAAAGCTGCAAAGAACTAACACGCCTCTGAAAGTAACAGCCGTCTCAAATGTGATTTAGGGTCAGATTGTTGGGGAAATTGAAGTGAATAGGCTTATCGCAAAAAAGCTAGCAGCTGGTAGACACGTTAATCCAAAGTGTTGTATGATTGACCTGAGTGGTTGAGGGTTAAAGGTCTGTCTCAAGGATCTCACAGCCCCAGGACAAGATAGATAGAACTACTGAGCGACCATATGAAGGTAGATGGCCTAAACCTCATGATGTATCTCATATTACTTCACCTCTACCAATAAGTCATTTTTAAGACAAACGTAATTGGAATTTCCCCTGAATTATTAGAATGATTAAAAAAAAAAATAGTTCCACATTTTCTCCCTATTTTGGTCATCCCATGCGCCAGCCAGCTCTCTCCTACCACACCAAAAATTTAGGGAGAATGAAGTCTAGCACATGATTTCTCTGCACCATCTAAAGACAACAGATGAAAACTTCATCTCCTGACAATGAATGAATGAATCATTCTGAAAGAGTTTTGTAACAGATGACTCTCACTACAGCACAGATGCATCCATCCTTTCCTTTGTAGCCTTGCATCCTTCAGATTTCAGGTCTGAGACTGTGTTGACGTTTGTTCTCTGACTCCCACATAATATGCTAATGGGGAACAGACAGCTGGGCCTCACACCCCAGTAGCTAAAGAAAGCTGAGTCCACCTGAATGGAGCTCCCATGCCTCCACCCTTTTCAAATATGCTGAAGCCTACTCAAGCTGGCCAACACAGCTGCTGCTAAATTTAGCTTGTTCATGATAGTGGCCCTGCCCTTTCTAGCAAAACCTCTCTGCAGAGTCGGGCTTAAGTTTGGTCGTGAACATCTATATGCAGTAAGTATGTCTGGATTGCTTGCTGCAGGTGTGTTGACTAGACCAGTTTTAACTTTCCAGACCAGACACCCTCCTCCACCCAGTGCTTGCAACCAGCAAGCCACTAGATTGCTAGTTAGACTAAGGGCAGTGTCTTATTCTGTGGCCAAACTATGCCAAAGTTTTTGGCTGCGGCTCACTCGGATTGTTGCAAAGATTTCAGGCTAAGGGCTAAAGTTGCACAATAGAAATGTATGCTAGCACCTGTGATCTGTACACAGACACCAATAAAGAACAATAGCTTGAGAAACCTGAGAAGTGATAATGACAGGTTGAAAACTGCACAACATTTAGTTAGTCATCTAAATTGGTGTGCTTAGTAGAGTTGTGATGTAATGCTTACTTGCAATCTGAAAAAACCTTAAAAATACATGAACGCATAGCAGGCTCTAAAAACCCTGCAAATTATAATCATTGGCAAATGAAATCCTGCTAAAATATAGCCTCAGAGCTGGTTGGCTTTAGAAACACAACCACTTTTGGCTGCTGGTGATCTTCAAGCAGCCCACAGTCCTTGGTGTTGTTGAGAGCATGGGAAAAGAAGGAGACTGGGATTAACTATATGGTTGGGAGAAAATACACTCTGAATGGAGAAAGTGAGAGAGACAGTCTGTAATCCTTTACTGTCTTCCTGGAAAAGTCATATCAAAAGACGGTCAGACACAACAAATAAAAACATTGTCTTGTTAAGTGTATACCTACAGAATCTTTTTTCAGCTTCAAGCTCCTCTTTATAGTATGTAGTAAAACTCTTTTGGCTACTCAGGCACGCCAACCTTGTTGGCTGTTGTTGAGAAACCTAATATGAGCCCCTCACTCATTCTACAAGCACATGGAAAGTTCTTAATTATTTATCACCGTTCAACACAGCAGGCAGTTGAGTGAGATATGAAAAAAGGCAGCATGCTCTGCGGTCAGCTCTGAATGCTCGTAATTTCAGAGTTCCATAGCAATATCAGTAATTAAGCAGAAAGATTAGCTTACAGAATGCAGGAAAATGGAATTAATTGGTTAGCATTATATGTTTGGCTTGATATTGGTATGATTTAATGTAAATCAGCCTTGTTGCCATGCACCATTAAAAGAAGTGTGTGGGTTTTTTCTTTCCTTTTCCAGCGAGTTGGCGTCAGAACAGGCAACGCAATAAAATCTGGCAACTTCAATCTCATGCTATTGTGGCTGACCATACGCAAAAATGAATTTCGAACTGAGTGGATAATGGCACTCGTGTGACTTTCGATACGTCTGGAGCTTTGTCTGTCTGAGTGAATTGGAATGGATGACCCAAAAGAGTTCTTAGATGTGAAGCGCAATGGATGGACTGCAATCACTGTTATATGATTTCCAGCAGCGATGTACTAACAAGTCATTTTTCTTTGTTTCCACATAATGAGCATGTAATACACGGTATTGCATGTGGTAATTCATTCCATCTGTACACATTCTTGTTTAAACATTTCATTTCCCTGAGTATTGTCAAGCATTCCGTTGTAATGATCTGAATCATTTGAATATCTTTGTCTTTTCCCGGACGTCTTTTGTTGCTGCTTAGAAATTTTGGAGAGATGACTGTTTGCTCCAGCTACTGTTCTGTTCTACTTTAATAATGAAATAAATGTTTGAAAACTTTTGTGGAAAAGAGCCCCCCTCTCCTCTCTTGGCTCTTGAGGTGCTTGGCAGACCCATTTAACTTCAATTATTCACACTTCCTCTGTTTCACCATACTTAACCTTTAGCATAGCAGTCAACATCCTAAAGTCATTAGTCTGTTTGTACTCTACTCTTCAACAACGATTAAATGTACCTTTTGTTTTTTTATTATTATTGTGTTAGACTAAACAACCCTGCCCCTGCCCGTGTCGACTTTAGTAGCACCTCTGTTTGAAACATGTATACCTCGGAATCGTAAAGATGCTAGCGACGCAGCCAAAATAGTTCTCCATCTGTTGCTCGCCACTCCAGTGTCCACTGAAGTCCTGCGGCTACCACCAAAATTAGCCCCACACGGCCATACTAAGCTACAACTGTCCTTCAGTTATCACGTTCTCTGCGTTTTTAGAGCTAGATGATCGATTGGCACCAGAATCTGTGTGAAAGCACCAGTTCTATCAAAGCCCACCACTTCTAATGGAGCCAAGAAACTCCAGAAGAAAACCGTAAACCATAGTGGTAAGTCTAACTCTAACAGATGTGAGTGTTTGTCAGCAGAACAAAGGAAAACACAAGAGAGTTCCAAAGTTATTGAACTTACCGCCAGGGCCTGGAGCCTCTCCTTATGAAGTTCAGCTTCAGCCATCCTGGAAAGATAAGGGGAGAGGTCTGAGTAACCGTAACGTACACTCTTCCAGGGTGTGTGTGTGTGTGTGTGTGTGTTTGGCAGTCAGTAAGATAATGATGGAGATGGAGACACACACAGCTTTGGTCGTTTGTGCAAATCCAGTGAGACTCTGTGCTCAGAGCAAGTTCTTCTCATTCACTGGCCATGTGCCTGCCAGATTGCCTCTCTCTCTCTCTCTCTCTCTTACTCACTCACTCACTCACTCACTCTCTCTCTCTCTCTCTCTCTCTCTCTCTCTGGCTTTCTCTCCTCCCACCTCCCTCCCTTGCAGTCATGGGCCATGTATGTGCAGCAGGAGAGGGCAGCTGGGAGGAGGGAGGAGGAAGGGAGGGAGGGAGGGAGGTAGAGATGGATAGTTGGTTTTCCCTCCTCCTGACGTTTCAGACAGAGCTGCTAGGAGACCCGCTGGGCTGTCACTGAGGAGGAGCGAAAGGAAACTGGCATGTCACACCTCGTCTAACTGCTACTGCAGCTGAGGGTGTGTTGTTTATGTGTGTAGGAGAGAGAGAGAGAGAGAGAGAGAGAGAGAGATATCGAGAGACTGCTGGGAGGAAGAAGAGAGGTGTGCCTTACACTATGGATAGTTCTCTCTCTCTCTCTCTCTCTCTCTCTCTCTCTCTCATATGTATGTATATTAAGGTTCTAATTAATAACATCCAACTTTTTTCTTGCATATAAATCCACTCCAATAACAGCCACTCAGTGCAATCTGGGCAAATAAAAAGTTTAATTGTTTAAGCATGGCAACAAATTAAAATAGAGTGGAGGTGGAGCTTACTGCGCATTCACTTAAAGGTCAATTAAGGTCTACTATTCTTATATTGCATTCAACTGAAAATATAAATTGACTCGGAAAACCCAATACATAATAAAATTGATATAAGCAGTCGTGCCAGTTGGACATGAAAGGTAGCTCAAGCCTAGTACCAACATAGCTGTTAATTCTAAAGCATTTTAAATGGACATAGCATGGTTGTGTGATTGACCAAATGAGATTTGAATTTGAATCTGGACAGTATGCAGAAAATAAAATCAGAATGAAACTAAAACAATGCAAAACCAATGAAAATATGAGCATTTCTCAAGAGCTATGATGGTAAATTACTAATAATAGACTCTTGTTTCTAAGCTAAAGCACTTGCCAGACAGAAACACAAATTATATTCACGCAATGGTTAAGCTAATTCACTGATAGGACATGGGACATGAAAATCCTGCATATGTTTCTGGTAGCATTGATTTTTTTGCTTGACTCAAACTTTAGGTAAAATTTGTCCTGTGAATTCACAACCCTTAGATAAAATGTTTTATTTCTTATTAAGCTGTTAGCATGGAGCCTCCAGCAACATATGCTAGGGAGTTTGTGTTAACATTTTGTTTCTTTTCGCTGCCTACGTTGCTGCCATATTGAGAAATGTCAACACTGGCTCATAACATATGACCTTCATGATCGCCAATGAATTTGACTTCTGAAGTTCACAATAGCCAATTGTTCGTATGTGATCTAGGAAAAGCCAGCCACATTTAGATGCATTAGAAATGAAATCACGGCCTATTGAAATCCCTGATTAATGATTTTTTCTCTAATTATCATTATTCAAAGGTGTTTTTTTCATATTACCTAGCTCTATTACAATTTTAAAAACATCACTTGTCTCTTGACTCACACAATTCCTGTCTTAAGACTGTTGAATGACTGAATATGTGTGTAAATCATGTGTTACAGTATTAACTTTACAGGCATGGGTCAGTCATCATCTTTGGAGAAAAACGGCAAGAATGCAGCTAGCAATTCTTTCAGTTACAGCCACTGACTTTTTCTAGCAGCGTTCCAATGATCATTCAATTCCATTTTTACTACTGTTGCTGTGAAGCCGAGGGCAGCAGGACGGGGACCAACCGGCTCTTTTCCCTCCATCGCTGCTCTCAGCTGGAGGAATTCGAAAAGTCCTTATATGGAAAAGGCTGAGCTATGTGCCTCTGTGTGTTTGTGTGTGTGTGTGTGTATGTGTGTGTGAGAGAGAAAGAGAAGAAGAGAGAAAGAGAAGCTTGTGGGAATAGTTAGAAATGCTCTGGATGTGATTCCAACACAAATCTACTGCACTACTGCAGTTTTTTGTACTGTAGCAAAAAAGGGGCTTGCCTCTTTCCTCATGCATTATTCACAGGTCCAGTTTTATCGGTCATGCTGAACGTTTCATAAAAGAACAGAGAAGTGGCCTCTGTAGCATCCTCCAGCCACAAATATTACCATGCTAATGGCTGCTCGTGTATTCGGACAACAAAACACTTGATGCTATTAACCAGCTAAAACTGCTTCAGATAATAGAGGTGTTAGTTCATTAATTGAAAGCTACAATCTACAGCATGACCTTCAACTTTTGTGAATATGAAATATTAAAACGTCCAAAAGTGACACTTTTGCTTGTGATTTTAACTAAAACTATATTCATTTAACTGTCTGGAATCAACTGCTTAAACCTCAAAACATGCAAAACCGAGGAAATATTAGACTGACAATTACCCATAAGCTCCAGCATGTCACATGTCCATGCCACATTTCACCCAATGAGCACACAGAGCTATTCCTAATCAGCACCGCTAATTGAATCCTGCTTTGTTTAGCCTTCATCGTCAAGCATTTGTTGTTGTTGTGTGCATGTGTTGTTGTGTGTTCCACAGCCTTGCTCACAGTCTGGTATTCGTTTTTGATTCTTGTTTCATGGTTCTGGTTGTTTGAGTTTCACTGTTTCAGTAAAATCCATCGTCTCATGACAATTCATGACACAGACCTAATGTTGTATTAAAAAAAATGTTTGTTTTTTTATCACTATAGCATATTTTGCAACTACAACTTATAAATATATTTGGAAATATTTCTATTTACCTTTTAATCTTACCTGGGCTTTCAGTAGAAAATAAGCAGTAAAAAAAATCAGTCTGTTCTAGAGATAATGTATAGAGTCTAGAGACTTAATTCCTGGTAGCTAAGTGTGATTTCCTCACACTGTGAATGTCAGGCTTTGATCAGGTTGCTGGATAAATATGTGCCATAGTTAAACAGATATAAGCAATCTGTTGGTTTGCAGTCAGACACCAGCTGTCAGAATGTCTGCGACGCTCCTAAATATTGCAGAATTAACTCTTTAAATACGATTTTCACATTTATCACTTTTAGTGGCAACCAGACTCTAAAAAATGAACACATGCCGTATTTCAGTTCAGGAAAGCCTGTAATTTTCAGAACGACTACGTATATAAAGGGTTTTCCCAAACTGCCACACACATATGCTGCATATTATCCTGCATATTGCACTTGAAGCTGTCATTTCTTATATGTATTGAAATTATACCTATATAGCATGTGATATTTGACAATGATTTATGCTCTATATGGAAAGAATTCTAATCTAAACGCAGAACCTTAATGTGAGCTGATGGAATAAAGTTAATAGCATGTCGGGAACATCCAAAGCTCACAGAGCCACAAGGTAATTCTTAATGTAGCATAAATAATTGAGTGGCAGAAACCATTTGGCTGATCGTCCAAGAGGGAGAGGGGGCGCTAATAACACTGGGTAATTATTATCCTGGGACATCTCTTCCAGCCAAAGTTTTGCACCAGTCAACTAGCATTAGACCTGATGGGAATGTGCCAAAGAGTACTTGGCTCTGTGGGATGACAAGTAGATAGATTTTCTCTCCCCAGCAGGTTCTGTCACCAGTTCTACATCTTAGAAATAATCGAATTTCATAATAGATGTAATAGAATTCCCTTGCATGCTCACACAGTTAAAATAATAATTCAGATCTGTCTGGATGGTGGATAATAAATTGCACTGGTGAGGACAGGAAATTCCTGGTCATTCACGTAACAACTGGAAACAAGCTAAAAGCCAGAAAACATCCAGCTCCTGTACACTCCAGTTCCACACTTAAGAGGACTTTTGAGTCCGCCGACTGCACAGCAGCGAGTTAAATCATTCAGCAGGCCCCCGTGTAACATATTTTGCTGGCTTGTTTTGCCAGGTATGTGCTTAAACTCCCAGTACAGTAGGCTGACTTGTCAGCACTACATCATAACACACCGTGTGATGGAAGTCTGAAAGCATTAGCTTAGAAACAAGAGATCCCAATTTGATATTTTTTCTATTATCCTGATAGAACTACAGTATAATGCTTTAACCTATCTATTTGTAGAAAACCCCAGAGTTTTTTTTCTTAGAGTAAATCTAATTAGTGCCACACATATTTACTAGTGAAGCCAGGGCCAAGAAAAGAACCTTCATTCTCACTCAGCTCTTGTGAACCGAGCATTCTGATTGGCTGCTTTATCTTCCTGCTTGCAGTCCCCGACCACATCGTCATCAAGATACAAAAGCAACTTTGTTCCTCTGGCACAGTGACTTCATCCCACGAGCCAGCGAGGCAGACTAATGCCTTCCAGATGTGGAAAATCTGGGAATCGGAGACCAAATAAACACACACTGAATGGCCCTTAAACTTATCTAAAGCACAACACACTGTTAGTGAGCTCAGCGCCAATGTTTTCAAGCTCTGTTTCAAACAGTGGCGACTTCATGGTCACACTGTCTACGTGTCATTTTTTAATAACTTATGCGGTTTCCGAGCTACGCACTTATTAAGAGGCCGCACCGAGATGTAAATGTACTAACACTGTAATGAATATTTCATAAGTGCCTCAAATGAGCATCCATTTGTTGTTTGTGTCTGTTTGAAGTTGTCAGATTGACAGTCAAGCCCTTTGTGCACTGTGGAAAACTGATCACAGACTGGATAAAAAAATATCTAATATTTATTTCATGTGAAGTAATGTGTAAACCACCTTGAGAGATTCTAGCCCCGAGGTAATTAAATGATTTGTTTAAGCAAATTTGATTATTAATAATTTCCATAGAGTAGAGCAAAATCACTTGACTTCCTCCCTCCCTCCCTCCCTCCCTCCCTCCCTCCCTCCCTTTGCATACATAACCATATATGGTACAACATGTACCGAAATGCTTTTTGACTGCTTGTAGAATAAAATAGAATGAAAAATAGCTTTAAAATAGGATAAAAATAGTTATAATAGAATAAAATAAAACAATAGTTATAATAAAGAATGGAAAGGATAAAAGAATCATTAGCTTACATTATGAGTATTGTTTTTGCAATCTCTCATCGATGGCTAAGAATAGATTTTCTCTAACCAGTGTTTCTTTATGGTAGACTTAACAGAGAATGAACATTGAGGACATGACCCAGGAAATATGACGCACAGTAACTCTGGTCTTTCTCCCATGGTGTCTGAACCCTGTATTTGTGCTCCCTGTGTTTATGGTTGGATTTGCCCTGGACCTTGTCAGTACTCTTGGCTTAGCTGCGTGTCTCTGTACTCAATGTAAACACAAATTTGCTGCCACCTGGGAATTTTCTTATTTAATCCCTTAGTGACTTAGAAGACTGATCAGCAAGGGTTAGGAAACCTTCCAGCTGACTCATATCCGAAATTCATTATAACTCATTTATAGGGGATAGGTATATGATTTCAAAAACTGGACTGCAGTCTGGTCATGGCATCTTGTTTTACTGATTTGCTGATAGCATGTAGTTTAAATCATCTAGAAGTCCCAGGATTCTTTATCACAGAGCTTTAACCACTGACCAATCACTGCTCTAGGATGTAGATACCGCTAAGAGTGATTTTAGTTTATACCTAATGTAAATAATATGCTTAAACGAATCAGTGCTTTTCCAAAGACGACTACATTCTTCTGTGTCTCGACTGATGCTAATCTCATGACTCATGCTAATTTAAGTCTGGAATGTGACAGCTGCAATGCTGTAACTGCTAACTATAAACTTCTGTACATTCTTGCTAATTGTAACACCAGGAGGTAACAATAGTCTCACAACAAATAGAACTCAATTTTTTCAGTTCCACATTAAATCACACTACCGATATTAGTTCGTAAAGTATAATTCAATCGTTCGCTTCATGCAAAAACTTTTTACGCTAGTCCTGGATTATTCAGCCCTTTAGCATTAGTGCAACAGATTTTTCTCTTCGTTTTGGCCCGGAAGTCTAAAGAAGTAGGCCAGCTGTTTTCTTTTTCATGGGAAGTCATAAATTACAGTGCTGTCCTTGGAGCTTTGAGTGGTCAAGTGAGATAGCTTTTAGTCCTTGTAATCTCCACTGGGTTTCTCTTAACACGTGTTGGAGAGCAGCTGTGCTGAAGTGACAGACTGAACTTACAGAGCTTCAGCTTGGCTTAGTTATGGATTTGAATGAATTCCAGTGAATTAGCCCTCTGTAGCCATCAGAAATATCATGACTTAGCAGAAACTGTGATTTTTACGTTAAGTTGTACAAATTCTTTCCGATTAGCATTTGTGGATCCATGTTAATACACATTTGATTTCATAAGTTTGCCAGAATCTGATGGCAATTCTTTAAACATATATTTTATAATAGATTTGTTGTATTTTTTTGTATCATAGTAATTTGCTACTGAATACCATTTTAATTGTTTAATGTAATGCTATTTTTAACAAGTATTGAGAATTACTTGAGAAATACAAAAATTACAAAAGCGTTTATTTACCACATATACATTACGGCACAGTGAAATTCTTTCTTTGCATATCCGATCCTTTGGAAGTTGGGGTCAGAGCACAGAGTCAGCCATGATACAGCACTCCTGGAGCAGTGAGGGTTAAGGGCCTTGCTCAAGGGCCCAACTGTGGCAGCTTATCGGTGCTGGGGCTTGAACCCTGATCCACCACCCAGAGCCTTAAGCACTTAAACCACCACTACAGCCAAAGCTGCTATATAGAAAACACCTTCTAACCATCAGATATGAAAATTGAACAATGCTGAGGTATAATAATATATCACATGACTGCTAGAATACGTATCTTTTATGAGTGAACACTGTTCCAAAAGATGTTTTACAATGACATTGGTTGCTTAACCAAGACTTAACTTTATTAAGGGTGTTGGGTCTGTAAAGATGATAAATAAAATAGATAGACAGAATATTCTGAAATAATATTGACCACCTGGAGTGAATAGGTTGTGTGCTATGCACATTGATCTGTCTCCATACAGTAGGGTGTGTATGTATATAATGTGCTGCATACCGGCTAGTCTTAACTACACTCTAAAATGTTCCTGTTAACTGAATCCCGATATGCTTCGATTACGCAAGCATGGGCCAGTCGGCTGAATGGAGACAACGCCCCATTATAACCTCCTTCATATAAGGTACAAGAGTGTCCTCTGGCCATCATAGCTTTCTGTCTCTCTCTGTATAAATGCAGTGTGTGTCTCAGACAGCTCCAATATCATATTGATGTTTCTTACATGCACATGCACACACACAGACACACACACACACACACACACACACACAGACAAGCACATATTCAAATACAGGAAGCCACGACAACAGACAGCAGCCACCACATCACATCACCATCCTCCCGTTGCCCCGGCTGCTGTTGCTATGGCAACCCGGCCATCGTGTCCAACCCTCTAGAGGAAGGAAACGGGAAAATGGAAATACTCACTCAGAAGCCGGGGCTTTCCTCCTCAGGGGTGTGCCCATTATGGCTGCCTCGTCTCTCCCTTCCCCTTTCTCACGATGTCTTGGGTTGTCCTGTCTTTCAGTCTGTTTTCTTCGGCTCCGTCACCTTTCGGAAGAGACAGTGTGTCCTTCCTGCAGAATCAGTCAGGCTCTGGGTGGCAGCGAGTGGTGAGCATCTCCTCCGACTCGCCTGCAGCAAGAGAGAGAGAGAACGTGGAGTAAAGGAGGGAGGGGTCTACATTTATTACTATAGACAATATGATAACATTTGCTATCTTATGACTTATAAAATAAAGATGATGTTGCAGAATTGTCAAATGGTCATAGATACAGTACAATAGTTTATTTCAAACACTTACACACATGCAAATACAGGAAACCGTGCTAACTCATTTTTGGTTTTAATTAAGCAGAAAACAGTCAAACTGCTGTTATAACCATGTACTTTAGGATTCAGAGGTTTGCCTTATAAGTAGCTTAAAAATTGTATGCTATTCTTAATTCATTTATAATAGTTAAACTGCAGTTAAACTGTTGATGTCAGTGTCAGGACTCTTAGGTCATGAAAATCTTGGGCCTACACTGTGAAAGATCTCATACCTCATATTAACAGAGATCTACTTTAAATTAAAATGCACTGTATTTGGAAACTCACCAAGCATGGGGATTTCATATTCATAGTCATATTCATGTAATTTACTATTTTTACATTTCTTTGTTTTCTATATTTTTCCCCCTTTCCTACCTGAACTTCCATTCTTTGTCTATTTTGATTCTATTTGATTCTATTTTTATGAGACAGCTGAAACACCGTTTCATTGCATGTCGTATGGGGTACGATTGTGTATGTGACCAATAAAAGTAGAATTTGAAATTTTAATTAGTAAACTTTGTATAGTCATGTATCATCACTGAATTATCTGACACAGTCATATATGAGTATTTAAGCATTGTAAGAGCAGCAGCCCGCTGCAGGATTTTGTGTGCACTGTGATTTATTCAGAAACATGACAGCTGAGTGTGAGGGCGGAGTCCCAGCTGTCGTCTGGCACATTAACTGGTCAATAACAGAAGTTCATTCAGTTTCATGAACTCTGAATTTATGCAGGAGCCACATGTGACACGGTCAGTATGTGCAGGCTGAAACAAATATACAAGGTTTGTAAATAGTGAGGGGAAAAGGTCTGTAACATTGTCCTTTACTATCAGAGAGGTGGAAACCTTTGGGGGGGGTGTGTGAGGAAATTATCTATCCATCTATCTATCTATCTATCTATCTATCTATCTATCTATCTATCTATCTATCTATCTATCTATCTATCTATCTATCTATCTATCCATCCATCCTTTTTAGCTTTTGTCTTAAACAGATCATGGTTAAACCCAAAAATGCTTATGAATGAAAACCTTGTAATGGCTTGCATTTGTACAGGTAAAATAAAATAAAATGTTAACCATACAAAGGCTCGACAACATTAGATTCTTTAAGTTTTAAAAACCTCCCTCCCTCCCAAAATTCTAATTATACCCCCTTTTGTTTTGCTTATTCTATGTAGCAAGTCCAAGGATGCTTTCCACAAATAAGGTCCTTGAGAAAGTTTCTTTATTTTTAACACAAGGTTGCATACATGCTCTTTATGCCAATAGGTTGGTTTTTATTTTTACTCTTTAGCCCTAGTCATTTATTTTACATTTACAGCATAGGCACTTACATTTCTGGCATTTGGCAGATTCCCTTATCCAGAGCGAGTTACATTTTAAGGGTTAAGGGCCTTGCTCAAGGGTCCAGTAATGGCAGCTTGGATCAGTCAGGTGGACCATGAAGTGCAGACCAAAGACTACCTGTAGGAGGTGGTGTGAGTTTGATTGCAGTGAAACTGTGCTGCGATTTCTGTGAATATGAACACAACTCCGAGCTCTGCAGGGGATCTTTGCTTGTTCAGGAAGTAAAATATCCTGTGCGTGTGTATTAGCTGATGACCACATCATCAGTTTCCACAACACACCTGTACAATGAACGTTACTGGACACATTTATGTCCAATATTAGGCAGACACCCTCATCCAGACAGACTTACATTTATCTCATTTATACAACTGATGGATAAGGGCCTTGCTCATGGGTCCAACAGTAACAGCTTGGTGGTCCTGGGATTCAAGCACCAACCTTTTGCCCAGTACACCAACACCTTAGCCACTGAGACACCACTTCCCTGTCCTGTGTCCCTGTCTTATGTATCTCTATATCTTTATGTAGCGTCATGGTCCTGGAGGAACATTGTGTCATTTCACTGTGTACAGCATCAGTTATATATGGTTAAAGTGACAATAAAAGCTTGACATGACTTGACTTACTACTCTTAGACGACAAACCCAAGGTCACATTTAGCTTAATTGGCTAAGGCTGTGTGCATGCCTGTGTGTCAGTCTCTCACACGTTTGAGATTAAGATAGCCATTTAGGTGGAAGTTATCATACTGTCTGGAATGCAAGAGTAAGTCTTTTCCAAGTGCTTGCTGCTCCTTAATCTGCTGCTAAGTGTTGTATGAGTCAAACATAATCACCGGCTAGTTTAAAAAAAGAAGTGTAAAGTGTAATATTTAAGTGTCATATCGGGTCTGCCAAGTCAAAATATTACTAAGCCAATATAATGGTGATTATTAGTTCTGCTGTAATAGACAAAGATGCAGTCAGTAATGTGTGAACTATAATAATAATAATAATAATAATAATAATAATAATAATAATAATAATACCGTTTCAATGATACCTTCATTCCCAATATTGCCATTTTAGATCAAGATATTTTTCTGGCCTTAAAATTAATGTTGTTGCCTTCTGTAAAATGGTTACTGAACTCTTTAAAAAACAATTTACAAGACATACAGAGCTGGTTAAGGGAAATGACTGTGTTTTATTGCAATTTCAAAGTCCCTTCATTAGAAAATTGTCTCAAAAATGTTGGCACCGTTTCCGCTGTTAGGGATTTGTTGTCAAAGTGTATATTACTATTTCCTCGGTTTATAGCCCTACAACTTTTCATTCATTAACATTCCACTAAAAGAATAACCAGTTTGTCTTTGTTTATTTTATTTTGTGCTAATGACAACATGGACTCCTCCTGCCGAAACTGATTATTCTAGGCCAAAATGCCTACCAATGTTTATGTTTAGAGATACAAAAGTAAAGCTATTAAATAAAGCATGTATAACAATTTAGACAATGTTTTAAGAATGCTTCAAAAATGCAACTTTAGGTCTCAGTTATTGTATTTTTAGCATTTTCTTTGCATTATATATGAATGTAAGCCATCAGTGATTATAGAAAATATTCATTTTATATAACTGATTAATAAAAAATGTACTACAATACTTAGAAAGTGAGATTATGTGGAAGATCGATTCCTTGTTTCTACGATATCACTCTTGCTATAGCAATCAAAATTTTTTTTTGTTTTTTTAAGTAAAAAACATAAATATTATGTAATAATATTTATTATATATATTATTATTATACATTAATTTGTTGCTGAAAAGTCATTTATAAAGTATGGTTGCTTGGGAATCAGAAATCCTGTTGAAAAATTTCAACAATCACAGTAACATAATAATAATTTTAAAAAATAAAATAATTTTTCTGCCTTTTCCCTAAATGAAAATTAGCATTTTGTGATCAGTGGCACCTAAAATAATTTTCAAGAGAGAGAGAGAAAAAAAAAGATAAGTATAGGACCAATTTGCTCCATGCTAGTTTTGGTCAATTAATAGTTTTATTTATAAATCAGTTCTAATTATAACGAACAGTTCTTTTGTTAGCTTATGTTAGCTGTTTTGTGCGATCATACACGTTTGGATATAGAAATACCATCAACTGCTTTCCTTTTTATTAATCACACAAAGTCCAAAAATGTACTTCTCTGTTATTTAATCTGACTGTATAAAGAGACAGAACCTTTACCAAGGGAATGCTAGCTGATTAATTACACACCTGAAAGAGAGACAGAGAGACAGGGACGCCTGCCAGAGATAACTGAAATTGTGAGCTGGCCAAACAAAGCAGGAACTGAAGTAGCAGCTACTCACAGGTCTGTTGATAAGCTGATGCTCATGAGATCCGGAGGGCTACATGACCTGCATTCCTACAGGTTCTACATTCCACACACACACACACACACACACACACACAGAATCAGCAGTATTAATACAAACCTGGTTGTAGTTGTCAGTAATATCAGTATTTGTTGGTAAAATTTCCTGATGTATCATGATCAGTTGCTGCAGGCTGTGCACCGTGAGCTAACAAATATCACTGTCTGATACAATGATAGCATTGTTTTCCTCCCTGTGGGCAATTCTGCCTCTGAGGGTAGCCAGCTTTTCATTTGTTTAAGTAGTGACAGGGTAGTGTGGCTGCTGCCACCTCAACTAAGACATGTTCAAGGTCACTTGATGCTTAGATCTCCAAGTCCAGACGGATGTGATATTCATGTCACTGTGAAATGACAAATGAATGGCTTTTTTTTGCAGGCCTGAAGAAAACGTATTACTCATATAATTCTCCATTTATTAACCAAGCATCTTTCCACTGTGTCTCAAATCTCACTGCTTTAACAGAGCCTCACACACAGGGCCTGTGGTACAGCGTCTCCATCTTGTGGACATGTGTGAATAAACTGTTGCATTTTGCACACATTACCTGAGACTAGTTATGCATATATATATAGTGTACATGACTCTTGATTATACATGGTTCTTTAAAAGTGATGCAAAAGTAAACAAAAAACCCTGCATAAATAGTTACACAATGCATAAAGACGTATAACGAATATTGTAGTTCACTGAATAACCAGCAGGGGGTGATGAGAATCACTTGAATACCTTGAGAAATGATTATTTTATAATCACAGGTGATGCGTGAAGACTACACAGAAAGCCCATCACAGTTTCATCTAAAAATGTCCTTAAAATTGCAAGGCAATATTGACGAAACTGTATTTTTTTTTTTTATCTTGGTGCAATTCAATATTTTAGCAAATCAAATGATTAAATATCTCACTACAGTATCTCACTGTTTGGTCATTGTTTCTGGTGAACAGCACAGCCTGCACGAAACAGATACAGAATTAATGCAAAGACTCAAAGAATGCAAAATATTTTGCCGGACATGGAAAATATTTAACTCTTTTATAGCAATGCAACTACTTGCTCGCAGGGGCAAGCTGCAAAAGTAGTGCTTTAGAAATGTTGTTCTGGTGCTGCTCTGCTTATGCAGTAATGATTTCACTGTACGTCATGGGACTGTGGTCTGGACCACTTGGTCCAGCTGGTTGTTCTAGTCATCATTCCATTCTTGGCAATCAAAACAGTTTTGCTATTTAACCGTGGCTACTTCATCAGAAAACATATGGCCGTGTTTCTCTATCAAAAATGTGACAACGCAATGTTGCTAGTATACCGAATCAGTATGATAATAGAATAACATTTAAAAAATGTTATATATTCATATTCATCAAATTACATATATGATAAGGTACAGCTTTATATATTTTGCTTCTAATATTTAATGGTAGCAAAAATCACAGTGCAACGATATCTGAAGCTCATAAACTGCATTGCTTTGAGGTCTCAAAAAAAATGGCTACGTTCATGCTGATATTTATGCAAAGCTCACATTCACTTCCTGCTAGCAAAAGAAAGCTCTTGGGATTCAGTGTGTTTTGAAGCAGGCTAGACAGAGCCACATAGATGAAGTAGTCTCTGATTAATTATTCTGATTAACAACCATTTATTTCTATAACAATTAAAGTCTAAGAGATTTCTGAAACCATTATGGTGTGGGTTTATTATTCTGCTGTGTGCAAATGGCATTTTCTAGTTCTTTCATCAACTAGCACTTCTTTAAAGATGTGCTAGAAGCAGCTAGAAGCCACTTATCTTGCATGTCTGTTTAATCACATTACTGAGGGCCGGTTGTTGTGCCCATACAGTATCACATGATATTCCTACTGCTGCCTTTGTCTCATTTGCCTTCTAATTCAAGCAATAAGTATTGCAATAAAACAACTTTACAAAAGACCAAACCCGGATTAAGATTCCTGATGAGCAAGCAGCAAGTAAAACTCCTGGAGACAAGCTTGTGAGGAATCAGACTCAAAAGAGAACCCTTCCTATTCTATAGGATCATGATATTATAACTTGTTATATTACATTTACATTTCTGGCATTTGGCAGATGCTCTTATCCAGAGCGACATACAAAAGTGCTTTTGAAATCTCTATCAATGAACTGGTTCACAGACTTCACTTCAGATATAAAAATATACAACATACAACAATACATAAAGAAAAAAGGGAAAATAAGAGCTAGTTTAAGCGTTTCAGGAGGAGGTAGGTCTTCATCCATCATTTGTAGATGGCCAGTGACTCAGCTGTACACCATATTATATACAGTGTCGAAAATGAAAGAGGAACAGAACTATGTGTGATGATATGAAGGATGAGTCGTGAGGTGAGCAAAGGACAGTCTTTATAACTGCAGCATAATTTCACAAAGGTGTCAGCTGTTGTTCAAAATGTATCTTACATTATCATAGTGATTCTTTAAAGATATCCATTACATCATTCCTGGTTTTCATGCTACATCAGAGTTTTTGTTGCGAAGCCCTCAGAGCTTTCAATTTTTCTCTCCTGAATATTATCAAAACAACCGATTTTACATCTAGTTTTTTTTTT
This sequence comes from Hemibagrus wyckioides, assembly GCF_019097595.1. Taxonomy (NCBI): domain Eukaryota; kingdom Metazoa; phylum Chordata; class Actinopteri; order Siluriformes; family Bagridae; genus Hemibagrus; species Hemibagrus wyckioides. The sequence continues at coordinate 16,446,378 of NC_080725.1, forward strand.
TCTCCTAATGATAAAAGAAGACATCAGTAAAACCTGGTCGAACATCTCTTTCATGAACTGTTGCCACTGAAGCAGACGACCTGGTCCATTAGCTGTACTTTAAAGCTCTGCTCTACTAGGTGGCATTTGCTTAAAGGGTTTGTCCATCTTAAAGTTGCCACTGTGGTCCTTATCACCGTTTCATCAAGCTAAAGTTTAATGAGCAAAGCACATGGGCTGTGAGCATAACAAATTTCCTCTTTAAAATGCCAAGACACTCATAAAAATTAATGGATTTGAGCTGAGAACAAAGACTCTCCAGGCAAGAAACACCTCAATGTCAAATAAAGGGTGAAGACGAACACGGCATAATTACTGTAATTAGAGCGAGGTACTAATGGCATTTTGTTTTCTTGACTTGAACAGTACTAATACAACAGTACAATATTTTCCAAGAGATGCAAAGTAGTTTATTACTTCTTTGTGGGTTATGTAACAGGCTCTATTTATCTGAACAGCTAGACAAATAAAAAAATAAATGAAAAATATATATGTTTTTACACGGTGGCGTAGTCTCCGCCTCTAACTCTGCCCTGTGTGTGCTGAATTTCCATGTTCTCACCATGCTTCAGAGGTTTCCTCCAGGTGCTTCAGTTTCCTCCAGTCCAAAGATATACACTATATTGCCAAAAGTATTCGCTCACCTGCCTTGACTCACATATGAACTTAAGTGACATCCCATTCCTAATCCATAGGGTTCAATATGACGTCGGTCCACCTTTTGCAGCTATAACAGCTTCAACTCTTCTGGGAAGGCTGTCCACAAGGTTTAGGAGTGTGTTTATGGGAATTTTTGACCATTCTTCCAGAAGCGCATTTGTGAGGTCACACACTGATGTTGGACGAGAAGGCCTGGCTCTCAGTCTCCGCTCTAATTCATCCCAAAGGTGTTCTATCAGGTTGAGGTCAGGACTCTGTGCAGGCCAGTCAAGTTCATCCACACCAGACTCTGTCATCCATGTCTTTATGGACCTTGCTTTGTGCACTGGTGCACAGTCATGTTGGAAGAGGAAGGGGCCAGCTCCAAACTGTTCCCACAAAGTTGGGAGCATGGAATTGTCCAAAATGTCTTGGTATGCTGAAGCATTCAGAGTTCCTTTCACTGGAACTAAGGGGCCAAGCCCAGCTCCTGAAAAACAACCCCACACCATAATCCCCCCTCCACCAAACTTTACACTTGGTACAATGCAGTCAGACAAGTACCGTTCTCCTGGCAACCGCCAAACCCAGACTCGTCCATCAGATTGCCAGATGGAGAAGCGCGATTCGTCACTCCAGAGAACGCGTCTCCACTGCTCTAGAGTCCAGTGGCGGCGTGCTTTACACCACTGCATCTGACGCTTTGCATTGCACTTGGTGATGTATGGCTTGGATGCAGCTGCTCGGCCATGGAAACCCATTCCATGAAGCTCTCTGCGCACTGTTCTTGAGCTAATCTGAAGGCCACATGAAGTTTGGAGGTCTGTAGCGATTGACTCTGCAGAAAGTTGGCGACCTCTTCGCACTATGCGCCTCAGCATCCGCTGACCCCGCTCCGTCAGTTTACGTGACCTACCACTTCGTGGCTGAGTTGCTGTCGTTCCCAAACACTTCCACGTTCTTATAATACAGCTGACAGTTGACTGTGGAATATTTAGGAGCGAGGAAATTTCACGACTGGATTTGTTGCACAGGTGGCATCCTATCACAGTTCCACGCTGGAATTCACTGAGCTCCTGAGAGCGACCCATTCTTTCACAAATGTTTGTAAAAACAGTCTGCATGCCTAGGTGCTTGATTTTATACACCTGTGGCCATGGAAGTGATTGGAACACCTGATTCTGATTATTTGGATGGGTGAGCGAATACTTTTGGCAATATAGTGTATGTTGCAGGCTGACTGGCATTTCTAAATTGTCCATAGTGTGTGACTGTGTGCGATTGTGCCCTGCACCCTGTTCAAGGTGTACTCCGCCTTGTACTCCGAGTCCCCTGGGACAGACTTCATGTTCCTCCTCACCCTGTGTAGGATAAGCGATCCTGATCATGGATAGATGAATAAAAAGTGAAAGTAAAACTGCAAACACAATCAATATTTAACTGAATTCCATTAAGCATTTATAAGCAACGCCTTGCTCAACCTCAGCACTATGTAATAAGACGGACATAATCATAATAAAAACACACTGAGCTTGCGTGCAAGTGTGTGTATTGTTATTATTCCTGGTAATTATCTGATGGCATGGAAGCTATGCCAGGTTTTTTTTAATTTATTTTTCTCTTTTTTAACATTCATTTTAACTTAACGTGTATGCTATCACATCGAGTTTGTCATTTTTTTTTACGACAGTAACCTAAAGGAGCAACAAAAATTAAAAACAGGGTGATGACAAATGTTAAAATACAATAATTAAGACATCATCTTAAGACAGTTGTAACTTCCACCATCATTCAGTACTGTTTTCTAAAAGACTTATGTAATGTTAATACCTGTGATAGGAAAGTGTGATAAGTTAGTCACATCAGATTGTTAAGGATTGTTAAGGATTAACATTTGGGTGAAACAGATCCAGTTCAGTCACATGCTGACTAATTCAAATATTACTCAACATGTGACAAATAAGTCTGTTCCACCCAGACCACGTGACTGCAATATAATATGCAAAGGGCTGCATGAATAAATGATAACAGTAATATCTCAGCACCCTTGCTATATTTATAATACATCAGTGCATCTATAGTACTAGGTCAGGATGTAGAGTTTAATTCAACAGAAGAGGGCAGCATTTCTATGACTTTTCAAGAAATGGCTACGAGTTAAAGGGTGGATCCAAAACAGGCACATTCCTGCTGGCAGGGCATTTGGTGAAGGTTTGTCACAAGCTTTTCATAATCTTATGCCACAATATGCAGAAGGCATAGCTCTCTGAGCTATCACAGCTCTCTCTATGATCAGATCATAATGGTACCCACATTAGTTCACATAGGCGTGCATGGAAATCAGCACTATTTAGTTACGGTGTGAGATTATTTAAAACAATCACATTTACTGTAATGGTCTATATAATCAACCACCGAAATGATACTAGATATTGCAAAAACAGGCGACTAGCTCAAAGAAATTCCGCAAACAAATCACTCATTTTTACATTCCATACATTTGAAATTTCAGTATTTCTATTAAGCAAAATATAAACAGGAAATAACCAATACCCTTTACCATAGACTGAACCCAAGTGTTAACCTCCTGTCATATTAAAGATCGGTTACAGTGACTAAGCTTTATTTAATGAACCATTATTGCATGGTTCTCACAGGCAAGCACCCTCAAAAACAAGGAGGAGTGTGTGTGTGTGTGTGTGTGTGTCTGCCCAGTGCGTGACGCATCTCCTCAGGCCAACTGTCACATTTGGTTCTTTCCAAATACATGTGAATGCACAGCTGAAGTTTCCACTCCAGCAGGCTGGGCCACGATCTTTTGCTTGAATGCCATGCATGCAAAACACACACACACACACACACACAAACACACACACTAATAATAATAATAAAAAAAGCTAATACAATCAGCTTAACAGCATGTGTTGGTGATTCAGCATCAGAGGCTATGGCTTCTGTCAGATCAGTTAGAGTTAAATAAACAAGCTGCAAATGAATTTACTCAGAATCACTTGCTTGTAAATCTATACATACTTTGATATATGCACATATTTATTACACTCTGTGTAGTCTTACAAACTATTTGTGTTTGCATTTTGTTTATTATTATTATGTCCAAAATCTCTGATTTCTGACTCGGTATAGCATACATAAATAAAAATAATATATAAAGCTGCCATGTTTAAAAGGGTTTCTAAAATCATATACTAAAATCATACAGTAGTGTAAGCAATATAAGCATTATACATAACTGGTCCCTTAGTGACTCTCAACCTCTAGGGGGCTTAATGGCAAGAGCCAACTTTATTGTCTTAATGTTAAAAGACAATAAATTTGGCTCGTCTCATGAAGCCCCCTAGTTCAGACGATTTACATAATGTAACAATGTCAGAAGATCATGAAGTGTTCTGGGGTATTTATCTGGGGCAGAAAAAAGGAGAAAAGTGGAAAAACCCTGGTAATACATTAACTCTTTTAACCAGAGGCCAAAAAATGGAATTTGTGCTTGTTTTGTTGTGCCCATGTTCTTTTTAGCCAATATCTTTAGCATAAAAATAAGCAAAAACGGTTCATTTTTTTTTTACATAAATGCTCCTATCTTCAAAGTAAATAGTGATTTCAAACCCATTTCTGTTCTCTGCGATGCCCCTAGCGCTTCTTCATCTAAAATTTGAAGGTGTCTTCAACCACCAAAATTTCCCAACATATCGGAAAACATCTCGCACTGAAAGGCAACAGTATCCTGATAATTTTATATTAAACTTGTGGTGATAAATTAGAAAAGAAAGAAAAAGAAATAGCCCTTTTTTGTCACATATACATTACAGCACAGTGAAATTCTTTCTTCGCATATCCCATCCTTGGAGGTTGGTGTCAGAGCACAGGGTCAGCCATGATGCAGCTCCCCTGGAGCAGAAAGGGTTAAGGGCCTTGCTCAAGGGCCCAACAGTGGCAACTTGGCGGTGCTGGGGCTTGAACCCCTGATCCTGAACCACTTGAGCCACCACTGCCCCTGTTTCTAATTAATTCATTTGTTTAAACTGAAAATGTCAGAGAAGCCCATTTTGGAACACTGCTGTACTGGTAAAATGAGTTAATGCTAATTAATTGGATTTAGTTAATCTGTCCACTTCCATGCTTCTGTTTGTTGATGTAACTGAAAAGGAAAATGATAGCAGATAAACAGATATTTAGAGTATGAAGTGTTAGGCTTAAAACATGTTAGGTAACGGTGAGTGCTTTACTGCTAGCTGCTTAGCATGATGATTTTAAAGATAATCACCACTCCACTGATTAGCAACTACCTACATTTCTGGAATTCATTTCATTACAATCAATGAAAAAATAAGTTCAAACCTTTCAGCACTTGGTCTTATGGCCATGTTCTATTCAAGAGAATATATTAAGTTAAGTGCTTAAGGCTCTCAAATGTCACAGATTTCAAAGATACGTTCTTAATTTTAGACTCTGTTTACAATTTTTTCTGACCCAGAAATGATCTCCAGCCTCAACAAAAATAATCAGTTCTGCTCCCCAGTGGTGAGGCCAGTCATCAGAAGAAGAAGGCTTTTTATTTCCGTAAAGGCAGCACCAGAGCTCTAAAAATGACTAACTGCTCCTTTAAAATTGTTTTGATTTCATTCTGGTCGTGACTTATAAGATTTTAAACTGAATCCTTTAGCTCTCTATTCAGTAGAATACTCTCTATTCAATAGAACCCCCCCCCCCCCCCCCCCCGGGAGAGGTGTGGATTGGGCTTTAAGCACTAATTCTCAAATTCTGTTTCTCTCTTTCTCTCATTGGGGTGATGAAATATGCATGAGCATATGGCTTAATAATTCATCGTTTTTAAATCGCTGGCCCTTTTGAATTCACATCGGTTTCTGACTCTTTTTAAGTATCTTTATCTTTAGATCATTACCGCTCAACATATAGCTGTTTGGTGAAGTAAATTTTCTAGTTTATAGTCTGTTTAAGCTCTGACTGCATAAACACACTGCACTCAGTACATTGCCGTCTAGTTACCGAGTTCACACAAACACACACAATGTGGACAGTCACAGTTCAGGGGCACCAACCTATCATGCTGCTTGTATAATGTATTCATAACCTGCAGTGTCCTGTTTTGATTTTGATTTTCAATCAAAGTAACTTAAAACACAAGTAAATACAATACTTTATCTGACACTTATCCGGTTGCACGTGTAGTGGTTCATTGACGAAAATTAAAAATGATTCCCTCTACTGAAAACCAAACTGAATTCCTCTAACCTAAAAACAAAACCATTTCTTTCCTCACATGACCTAGAAAAAGTTATGCATGGTTTTATTTTCATCCTGTTAGGATTATTAGAAAGCTTGATGCTGGAACCAGACAGTCATCTGTTGCACACCTGCCGCTTTCAGCTCATCGGGTTTTATTTCAGTTTTAGGATTCAGTATTAGGTTTTATTGTTTGTATTTCAGACCCTAAATGGACTCAGTCCTTTCTGACATTGAGAATGCTTGGCATCCATACTGCTTTTAGATCTTTCATATCCATCACACAGTTCCTGCTGACTGGTCAAAAACAAAAAAGGTGAGTGTTTTTTCTTTCTTTTCTTTTCTTTTTTTTTTAACCAGAGTACACAATAATATATAGATTCGCAAACTAGGGAGCTATAGAGAGCTGATTGAGACACACCCTCTATCATAAAATATGCCTGAAAGATTATGAGAAAGATTAATACTATGCAAACGACTGTAGAAAGTCATTACACTTACTAAAAGTAAAGAGTTATTATTGTGGAAAATGAATTGAAAGCAGATCATGAGCCAACATTTGCCTTAGACTTCACATTTTGTGCACATTTTTTTTAAATAAAAATGTTATTTTTATATAAAAGATTTTGTCAGCTCAGGCTAATCTATAAGCAGTGTGCTAATACTGTGCTCCTCAGGCTAATCTCTGATTTAATATTGATAATAATAATAATATAAAAAAAAAATTATTATGAAAACCACAAGCATGATGGGGGATTTTTGCGGATTGAAAGGGTCGTTAAATGTCATCCTGCAGATCTGCTTTGATAAATGAATTGCCGAGAAATAAATTAACGACTTTCCCACATTTTGACTGACAGGTCATGCTTCCTTGCAGTGATATCAGTCATAATTCATTAGTCATTGCGCATCACATTAATTATTTGTCAGATATGGAAGGCTGGCTTTATGGACGTGGTTTGATTTGATGGCTTTCATTAGCAGGTATTTGGAGAAAGTCTCATCAGTCAACTGGAGAGAAACTATTCTCTGCAACTCTTTATTACACAAGAAGTCTCATTTATAATGCAGGGCTCTCCATTTAACTGTAATGCTGTAATGTTTACTTATATATACTTATGTATATATATATATATATATATATATATATATATATATATATATATATATATATATATATATGCTTCCATCAACATAGTAGTTGCAGTTTAATTAAATTGAACAAAATCCAAACACATCACTGAACAAACACAATGAACAGGGCTTTCACACCGGCAGTTTAGTCTGAAACAGAGCAGAGTTTGGATAAAAAATTGTTCATGTGAAAGGTGACAAATGGACCAGGAAGAGCTCCCAAGGCTACCACACCACTAGGAGGTGGTGTGAGTTTGGTTGCAGTAAAACTGTGCTGCGATTAGCATGAATATAAACACAAGTCTGTACTCTGCAACGGGTCTTTGCTTGTTCAGGATGTAAAGTAACCTGCATGTGTATTAGCTGATAACAACATCCCTTGTTTCCACAACACACCTGTACAATGAACTTTTTCAAACACGGAAAAGTTAAGGTGAATTTATGCCATTTGGCAGATATCCTTATCCAGGGCGACTTACATTCAACAAAGTGTAACAGCTTTGCTCAAAGGTCCAACAGCTGCACCTTGGTGGACCTGGGACTTGAACCCAGGTTCAAGGACTTCGCAACCTTCCAATCATTAGTCCACCACCTTAACCACAGAGTTGCCATGTCCCTTAGTCAGGTATGCGGAGAAGAATATAAACAAGGCAAAACAATTCATAATATATATATTTATGAATAATCATAAAATATGGTGAGATGTGTTGCGTTCTTCATGACTGTTTGTAAAATGAACACAAACTGATAGAATCAAGTGAGTCTAAAAAGCAGACCAGTGCTGCTGGGACGTCAAGAACAATCACACTCAGATTCAGACCACAGCAAACGAAACCAGTCTGAGAACCAATTAAGTCTGTTTTTAAGCATCTCTGCTTGAGTTTTTTTTCTTTCAGCGAATCCAGAAAAAAATCACATCACTGACAACATCCCTACTTTTCTTTATAATTTGTATTTGTAAAGTCATAAGATCAATTCTTCAGCAACATCCAGCTCCAAATCCTTGGGAAATCCAAATGTTTACACATGACATCTAGAATGAGACCTGACTCCCGCCACTGTTATTTACCTACTTCTATGTACACTTGTGCATTTATTGTAGCAGCTAGCTATTAGCATCCAGCTAGTTTGTACTGTCAGAGCTAATATCATCCTAGCTAACATTTAACAAAAGGAGTTAGTCTTAGCTAATGATTTCTTACGTTCAGTTAAATTCAATTGTATTTGTATAGTGCTTTTAACAATGGAATGTAAAAGTTCAGAAAAGAAATGACAAAGTTTCATCACTAATGAGCAAGTAGTAGGCAATGCTGGGCAGAAAAAATCTCCCTGAGAGGATATGAGGAAGAAACCTTGAGAGGAACCAGACTCAAAAGTGAACCCATCTTCATCTTGGTGACTTCAGAGAGTGTGATTAAATTATGTCCTTTCTATAACTGTATATAGTTCCATCAGTTCTTGGGGCACTTTTTTCTTGTACTTTGAGACATTAATTAAAGAGTTACTTTAACTTAAGAGAAGAATTTAAAGCGGTGCTTCAACTTTTACCAGATTATTTATTAAAAAGGGTAATTATATTACCTTAAGTAAGGACTTGGGCCACCTCTGGCTGCAATGCACTCATATGCTGCTACAGTGACACTTTAGAGGGTGTAAAGTGTGTCTGCATGAAGTATTCATAGCATCTTACATATTTATGAATGTTTATCTAAACTAAAGTAGCCTGCATATAGAAAGGCTTTAGACCTCAAATGGAATGTGATTAGTCTCCTCCTGTCGATGGGGTAGTTTAGTAGCTACAGGGAGTCAGTGTATATTACTGCCCTGTAAAATTCATTTTTATGTTTTCATGTATTACAAAACTGTTTACCGTTCCTCTAGGCAAAAAAGCATTCCAATAATAGGTTTTTTAAATAAATAAATTTAATAAAACTGTACTTACGTATAATTTTTATCATTATTCAGTCAGGGTGATATATTTAATTTAAGCATTTCGATGATGCCACACCACCATTGACATGAACTCTCAGCAAACACTGAGGTCAAACATGGCTGCCCTGGACTGTACAGTTTAACTGTACAAACAGTTTAAAAGGATTTTCACTCAGTCTTAAGCCTTGCTTATTGTTGACCATCATTTCTGCCTCACATTTACTTGCATTTTTCTTTGCCTGAATTGCCCAGTTTCCTGATCACCTGACCTGTGCCAGTTTTTATGACTTTATTCTGCCCTATTAACTTGGAATGTCCACCAAGTTTTGTTATTAAAGAACTGTTACCTGCATTTCTATCCACCTCAGTGAGTTTTCATGAAAAATTAATATAAACAGTCTGCTACTTGCTATGCAAGTCTTGCTCTTGGCATTCAGAATTCAGAATTTTCCCCATTTCTCTGTTTCCTGGGTGCAAAAAAATGATTTAAACCAGTTTTGTGCATGAAAAATGAGAAAGTGGTTTTGAAAAATATAATCTATTCATTCACCTTAGTAGTTACTTTATCTTGTTCAGGGTTACAATGAATTCAAAGCCTGTGCCAGGAACGCTGGGTGTGAGGTGGGAATTTGTATCGGTATCGGTTCCACCTACTGGCATGTTTTTGGAGGTGGGAGAAAACCAGATACTCAGGAGGAAAACCAAAGCAGTCACTAAGACACCTGAGTTTTAGACTGAACCAGGAACCCTGGAGCTGAAACTTATATTATAAAACTATCATATGTTTCATCTCAAAATGTTATATACTTACGTCTGCTCAAGTTTATTGAAATATTTTATTGTGCTGCTCTTGTTTCTTGTTCTTGTGTTGATTCTGTTTGGTTATACCATCAGCAGTTTATCCACCAGCCCTAACATGTCACATAACCACATCACTGATCGCTCACACCTGTTTCAGGTTACTTTCCATTAACACCTCTATAAATGTTATGGTTTCTGTCTATTTCCGTTTGTATGTAATCATATGTGCCGTTGTCTCACTTATAGTCTGGATGTTTTTGCTCTGCGTTCTCTGTTTAAGTTTTGGTTCTAGTTTGACTGACATTTTGGTTATCTGCCTCAACTACCACCCCTTGACACCTTTGTATTGTATATGATGTATCTAGATGTTTGATATTTCTTTATATAGTACTTTATATGGATTTTTGTGTATAGCATGACAATAACAACAGAATTGACTTAATCAATGTCTACATTTGGATGTCAAACTGCTCTCAGTATGTCTTGGCAGGAGAACAGGCATGAACCCTGAAGGGCGTCAGGGCCGGGAGCTATTTGTTCTGATCACACGCTGCACCACATCGGAATAATTAACTAATTATCTACTACTGTTCAACATACAGTGTGGACGATTGTAGATAAACACAAAGGCTCAGAAAGTGACTTTTTGAATCTTTCAACTCAAGAGTTCAGACAGGATCATAAAAATAAACAACAAACAAACTCGACAACATAATGTTGCCACTTTTCCTTGTCTTTGTAATTTTCATCCAAATCCCGAAAAAGACAAGATTACTCAAGCTTGTATAACGGTGACAGAAAAGAACAAGGCTCATCCTGATTGCTTTGGCAGACAGAGAGCACCCCAATACTGAAGGAGAAAATCCCTGTTTGTGTTAATTGCATCGGTGGGGGATGAAACAGCTGTGATGTGTGTGAGTGGGAGAACAAGGCCGAGTCCCGAGGGACAGCAATGTCATTGCGCTGGTTGCAGTTGCTATGGTGACAATGACGGGGGGGGGCACTGAAGGAATTGCTATTACAAAAAGAGGGTGTGTGCACATGTCGTTGCACTGAATGCCTTCACAGCCACAGACAGACTGCTCACACACACACACACACACACACACACACGATCCTTCACACTGCATTAAGAGCTAGCTGAGTGTGATCCCCAAGCCCTGTATGTAAACGCTGTGCGCTTTGGGGCAATCACCGCTCTCTCTGAATCCCTTTAATGGAAGCCACTTCTATATTAAAATACTCAATTGATTTGACTTTTTGAACTGTACAATTTAGCATGCATTATACAAGCCACTTGTTCAACATCAATATGAAAATCTGTTGACAGGTGAGAGTACTCAAATGCTCAGTGTTTTCTCATCCAGCCAGTGTTTCGCTTTAGTGTGGCAACATAATATATATGGCTTAATATATAACATTACCATAAACTTCCAAAGGTGATCATTTCCCGATAACAGCATGTTCCAAAGTGTTTTATTCCTCTTATACTACAGCAGTTTGCAATTAAGTAGTTTTTGCTTAATAATTATGAATGAATATGTCTTACATATGCGTTTTTTATCCATTTATAGGTACATTTAATATTATAGAACGTGCACAAGGCAGGATGGTCCCGTTATTACTTTTGCTATATTTTGTTCTATAGCAAAGTTACTACAACAAAAAGCAAAAAACAAAAACCGATGGCATATTGCTGAGAAACAACAAAGTGCATGCTCCCCTGCCCTGAAGACTCCACCAGGGGAGTAATGTTACAATGAACTGATATTCCTTTTATAAATAAACGTTGAATAAATGACTGCACAATAATTTTTATTCGTTAACTCTCATAGCATTTGAAAAAATCTCTTTATTATTAGGCTTATATTATATAGAGTGTCTATATATGTGTATAATAAAAAAGCACCACTAATGCACCATTTGGTCAAGTGTAATCTAATGGCAGCAGCATCTTTAAAACAAACGTCACATAAATCTGCGAAGTGTTCAACACTGCTGATTGATCCATGATCCATGTAGCATAAAGGGTTAAGCTGCATTCTGTTTCAGCAATAGTTGCTTCTATAGAAACAACACCATATTAAAAGAAATGCATTCATCTCACCTGCAATTTGAATTACAGCTTGTACTATGGTCCGAGCTACTGAAAATAAATCAGCACCTTCCGACCGATTAGATTCAAGAATTTAACAGCTTATTATATCATGCACTGCAGGGAAAAAGGTAACAGGGTAGAATATGGGAGATATGTTCATTTTAAGTTGTGCGTTTTTGGAAAATGAGCATCTCACGTATATCTTGACTGCCAAGCAGTTCAGCCATGGGGTTTAAATGTGTCTCGTAAGACAAGCAGAGAAAATTAGCATTGATTTCCTCAAGTCTGGATCAATACGACGTACCCCCAAGTGATCCGCTGGCTCTGCTATTGAGTGCTTTCTAAAGGGCCTTTCCCAAGTAGATTGTCCACCCCCACGTTTCTATTTAAGTCTCCTCTAACCAAATAAAGCTTACATGTTTACTGTAGAGGCAAAGTGACCCAGCAAAAGACTGGTAGAAACTTTCCCAGGCTCTTCAATTCTGCTGCTTCAATGCCTTGTCCTGTGCTAAAGACTTATTTAAACGTGATTCCCTTCACTGCCTCACTGAGTACTCTGTGCTTAAATTTTCATGAATATGCATGAGCAGAGCTGTTCTCATGACATTCCCTGATTTAGTAGGCAGCTTTATGGCCTGAATGTCTTTAGAGACTTCACATTAAATGACATTAAAAAAAACCTACTTGCAGATACTGTTGCAAGTCCACTGACTGAGCTTTCTCTTCTACTAATCCCCTAGTATTTTGGTTCTGACAATATATTGAATTTACTTCTGAATATACTTCTGAAACTGAATTTACCTTTAATGCTGTTTACCTGATTACAGAGATGCTGTGATGAACATTGTCGTTATTTTTTGTGTGACTACGATTCAGTGTTTTGAGGCCACACAGTAATATTACAGAGAGACAAACTAATTGGCTTGTGGCCACAACAAATCATTTGCACTGTTTATTATTTTAGAATAGAAAAAGAGTATAGGCAAACATCTTTATACATCATTCAAGATTGAAGTTTATTTTAAACTCAATACACTTAAAAAACATGGCCCTAGTCAATTCGTGATCACACCTTGTTTAATAAAATATACCCACAATGCAACTTTGTACATAATAGCACCTGTATCTACTTTGAAAGAGCTAATTTAATAGCTTTGATTCGTAAGTATAATGCCAAATACATCAACAAGATCAAAAAGTATAAATTTACCATCATACATGCCATAATAATGCTTAACAATGGTTGCCACATATAGTATATAGTATATATTAAATAATATACACTATATTGCCAAAAGTATTCGCTCACCTGCCTTGACTCGCATATGAACTTAAGTGACATCCCATTCCTAATCCATAGGGTTCAATATGACGTCGGTCCACCCTTTGCAGCTATAACAGCTTCAACTCTTCTGGGAAGGCTGTCCACAAGGTTTAGGAGAGTGTTTATGGGAATTTTTGACCATTCTTCCAGAAGCGCATTTGTGAGGTCACACACTGATGTTGGACGAGAAGGCCTGGCTCTCAGTCTCCGCTCTAATTCATCCCAAAGGTGTTCTATCGGGTTGAGGTCAGGACTCTGTGCAGGTCAGTCAAGTTCATCCACACCAGACTCTGTCATCCATGTCTTTATGGACCTTGCTTTGGTCACTGGTGCACAGTCATGTTGGAAGAGGAAGGGGCCAGCTCCAAACTTGGTCCACAAAGTTGGGAGCATGGAATTGTCCAAAATGTCTTGGTATGCTGAAGCATTCAGAGTTCCTTTCACTGGAACTAAGGGGCCAAGCCCAGCTCCTGAAAAACAACCCCACACCATAATCCCCCCTCCACCAAACTTTACACTTGGCACAATGCAGTCAGACAAGTACCGTTCTCCTGGCAACCGCCAAACCCAGACTCGTCCATCAGATTGCCAGATGGAGAAGCACGATTCGTCACTCCAGAGAACGCGTCTCCACTGCTCTAGAGTCCAGTGGCGGCGTGCTTTACACCACTGCATCCGACGCTTTGCATTGCACTTGGTGATGTATGGCTTGGATGCAGCTGCTCGGCCATGGAAACCCATTCCATGAAGCTCTCTGCGCACTGTTCTTGAGCTAATCTGAAGGCCACATGAAGTTTGGAGGTCTGTAGCGATTGACTCTGCAGAAAGTTGGCGACCTCTTCGCACTATGCGCCTCAGCATCCGCTGACCCCGCTCCGTCAGTTTACGTGGCCTACCACTTCGTGGCTGAGTTGCTGTCGTTCCCAAACACTTCCACGTTCTTATAATACAGCTGACAGTTGACTGTGGAATATTTAGGAGCGAGGAAATTTCACGACTGGATTTGTTACACAGGTGGCATCCTATCACAGTTCCACGCTGGAATTCACTGAGCTCCTGAGAGCGACCCATTCTTTCACAAATGTTTGTAAAAACAGTCTGCATGCCTAGGTGCTTGATTTTATACACCTGTGGCCATGGAAGTGATTGGAACACCTGATTCTGATTATTTGGATGGGTGACCGAATACTTTTGGCAATATAGTGTATTTATCTATTAAAAATCAATGGGTATAGAAAGCATGGAAATATAAGCATTGGTACAAATAGCAAATAGCAAAATAAACAAACTAACATAGATATTGTAGAATTTTGCCTCCAAAGAACTGCTGCTGCAATCATAAAGACTGATCTCTGCTCATCCCAGGACTCTTAAACAACACATGTTCATACTGAACATTATTTTTCTTCACATTTATTACCCTTTACTCTTTACTCTTCCACACCTGTACTCTGATGATTTACAAACCTCCTGTCTTGTATTTTGCCAGAAGAAAATCGGGTTTCTGTTTGAGTCTGGTTTCTTCTTGCTGTCTCAGAAAGTTTTTTTCCACTCCACTGGCTACTCCCAAAGCGCAACAGTGAAAAATAGAAAATAAAACAGGGAAAATAGATGATACAATCTAAAAGTAAATAAATAAAAGTAAAGAGAAAATAGAGCAAAGTATGATAGACATGTAATAATATAGTAAACACAGTAAAATGTCAAATGTCTCTGCAGGATGTATAAATAGTGTAAAATTGAATTTTTACAGAGCTATACAGTGTGCAGTTTATTTCTCTGTTTGTCTGTGTGTGAGGCAGGGTGTGGGCGGGTCTCTTAAGTGTCCTCGGAATAAAAGGAAAAGCAAAATTCCTCCTGAGTCTTCAGGGATCAAATTCTACATTAATCTATATTCGAATTTCTTTGTGCCAAAGCACATTATTAAAAGCGCTGTTATATAAATAAATGAACAAATATATGAACATTTGATTATTGACATGTCAGAAAACAAAATAAACACAATAGTGTCCCTTGTCTAGTATCGGTTCTCTCGCTCAGATAGTGTTATGCAGCTGTAAGATCTTTAGTTCACACTGGCTTCTGTCTCTGCAAGTCACAGACAGTGAATATGAGGATATTTTTATCTGGAAAGTAGTCTAATACTTAATGTCCTTTTAGAAAAGCATATCTCTAAAATGTCCTTTTCTACCGATTCACTAATGCAGAAGGCATCAAATAATTTACCAAGATAAAAATGAGCTAAAAATTTTCAAGTGCCTTTTGCATAGTACTCTAGCTATTGCCTTATTTATTTTAATGTTCTGAGACCTTTTTATTGACCTGTTCAAGGAAAATGATTGAAAAAAACAACTTCAGACTGTATTTGAAAGATGGTGAACCCATGAACTATCTACTAACAAAGCCACAGCTGGGAAGTTCTCTTTTCTTCCGACTCTGCTCTGATAAACCTCTTGGTATTCGTTTTGTCTTCCTAAAACACCCCCCTCCTCCACCTCAGCATGGAGTTTTGACTATGAAATCAGAATTTCAGACGATCGCTGGTGCATAGAAACTTTAAAGCTGTGTGATAAATACATTCATAGCCTCGAGTTCGACTTCAAATAAAATTCAGCTGTTTATCATCAAGCCAAAAACATTCAGTGCTTATAGGCAGAGGATGTGTGGTTATTTCCATCTGTTCTTAGATTTTAGCATCTAACCCAGAGGATAGCAGATAGAAACTGGATCTTTAATTTATCTTTATTTATTTATTTATTTATTTATTTATTTATTTATTTATTTATTTATTTATTATCGTTTTTCTTTTCTTGACATAGTCAAGTCCTATTTGAAACCAGTTGGCATTTGATCATATTTCAAAAAAAATAAATAAATAAATAAAAAATTGCTCTAGAGAAATGATCCTAGGACCAGAATGTTAGCTTTTCCATTCCCAGTGTAGGCTTAATACTAATGTATGTCGGTCATTAAAAAAGAAAGAGGAGTTCATGCTGAGACTTTAATATGAATGCATTTAAAAGTACTTCACTGAAACTTTTTATACTTGTGATTTAATTTCTGCTGCTTGTCACGAATCAGACTCTCAGCGGTTGCATGTAAGTGCAGGGTGTGAGTTTGACAAAAGGATCACAGAAAAGACAAAACACTGAACTGTCACAGAAAGCAGGCATGGGCAAAAATACAGGAGCAGTCACAAAAAATATGGAATGCAAAAGAACACAGTCATTAAAATAGGAATAGGCAAAAAATGTCAGAGCATGCAAAAGTAATGGAACAAGTGAAACAGGAAAAGGTCATTTAGAAACAAAACAATAGTCCCGAATATACAATGAGTCAAAAAAGGGAAAAATATGCCAAGTCCAAAAAATAGAAACCTGGGGTCTGGGGTCACAATGTTTGATGGCCACTGTAAAACAAGGTTCATGACACAGCGTAACAGTGCTGTAGAGGTGGGATGTGATAGCTCAGTGGTCAAGGTGCTGATTGGAATGTTGTAGGTTTGAATCCCCAAGCTGGCACTGCTGGGCCCTTGAGCAAGGCCTTTAACCCATGCTTGTATATAAAAAAAAAATTAGATAAATGTAATGAACTCTGGATAAGGGTGTCTGCCAAATGCCATAACATGGATGCCCTAAAGAGTGTTGCCAGTTTGGGGATTTTGTCACCAAATATAGTGATTTTCTCAATATCTCTGTAACATTTATTAATACTTTGTGACAAGGAGCTATTTTAGACACGTTTAAATATTTTTGATGATTTTTTGGCAATATTTTAGGGATTAACAAAAAACATGCAATGCATAGCATTTCAGCGAGAATCAAGGGGAAGGTGTACAGGACAGTGGTGAGACAAGCCATGCTGTATGGTTTAGAGTATCACTTAGACAGAGACAGGAGTCAGAGCTGGAGGTAGCAGAGCTGAAGATGTTGAGGTTCTCTTTGGGAGTGACGAGGTTGGACAGGATTAGGAACGAGTACATCAGAGGGACAGCTCATGTCGGACGTTTGGGGGACACAGTTAGGGAGGCCAGGTTAAGATGGTTTGGACATGTTCAGAGGAGGCCAGAGAAGTGAGTATATTGGTAGGAGAATGTTGGACATGGAGCTGACAGGCAGGAGGAAAAGAGGAAGGCCAAAGAAGAGGTATATGGAGGTAATAAATGAGAATATGAAGCTAGTGGGTGTAAGTGTTGAGGATGCAGAAGATAGGGATAGATGGAGAGATATGATTCGCTGTGGGGACCGATGAAGGGAAAAGCCGAAAGAAGAAGAAGAAGATGCAATGCATAGTCAGTCCCTGTCATGAACTCACGTTAACACTCAATCATTCAACTGCCACACCCTCCCATGCCGTGAGTCCCATGAGCTCATGCTTGTGCTCAATCAGGCCTTGTGTCTGCACATATAAAGCAGAAAGGCCTGACATTTCATAATCAAGCATGAAGCAAGCATCTTCGTGGATGGCTGAGAGAAAGTGCGATAAGTATTACATTGGTGGTATGAAAGAAAATTTTATTTAAGGTATTGCTTCAGCCTGATATGGGAAACGCGACAAAAGCTTACTATCTGCTAAGAAGTCAGATTTGAATAGACATACACTGACCACCTAGCATATTGCAAGTGCATCTGATCACATACATGTGTATAGACTCTGAAAACAGAATGCAACTCAACCCTTTAAGTTACTGAACATGGATTAATCCACAATGTTGAACAGTGTTGAGTCTTTAAAGCTTTTGAGGGTGGTTCTGGAGATTTTCACAGGAAGGTTCGGCAACACTCACCCTAAAGGGTCAGTTTGCCCTTCCCAAATACAGTTTATGATGAAACCTCAACCTTGCTTAAATGGATCATCTCACCTACATATTGTAGATTTGTACTCAAGTACCACTGCTGTAATCGTAAAGACTGTCCAGTGCTCATCCCAGGACTCTTCTTCCAAATCTGCTCATACTGAACATCTGTTCAATAGCACACATAGCACTGTCTGAATTTATAATATTCTGTTGTAGAGGAGTGATGATTTATAATCTCATTATCTGGTGTCACTCAGAAGAGGACATGTTCCTTTTTAAATCTAGTTCCACTTAAGATTTTCGATCATGCATCAGAGAGATCTTTCTTGCCAGTATAGCCTCTGGCTTTTTCACTAGGGCTCTAAATAGAACATGGATTTCAGTAGAGCTGCTTTGTAACAATGTCTAATTTCCATCCATTTATTTTTTCCAATCACAAAAAAATTGCATATTAAAAAAAACAGCGCTCCAGCACACATTTGAAGGCATATGATTTCCTGTCTTCTTACAGCCTAAATGCAAATGAAATCCATTATAAATCCAAATTTGAATTCTGAAAAATCTCTATTAGTTTCGGTCGCATACTGTATCATCCCAGTCTTAGATTTAATTATCAATGTATAATGAGATAATATACTATTCTTATATAATAAACTAGTCTTATACAATACATTAAGGAGGATATTAATCTCCGATTTCAGTTAAATCTGAATTAACACAGCACTGTGATATTCTCTATTTCTCTGGAGATAAGATAAAAAAATCTTAAGCAAGACTTTTAATGAGTAGCTTCTTCGGCTGTAGCTAATCCCATATTACCACCTAACAAGAGATTATCCCTTATTCATGACTTGAGATGCAGATCAGAGAAATACAATTGATTATGGCTGCACTCAGAGGAACACAGCACGTATATTTTAAAGACAGGTTCCATGTAGACCTTCCCCCTAGCTGTACTCATGTGAGATGATGGTAGCAATAAATCTCAGTTTATTGCTGCCATTTTCAAATTCCTGATACTGCATTTCTCCTTTCTGTCATTAATTCAGTGAAATTCTATTGCAAGATCGGCCCAACGGGTTCCACCACCATCGCAATTTCTATGAGTCCTAACAATTGGTTACTTTGGTCCTCACGCAAATGAGTCATATTATATAAAGGTATTGTTTATATCTTATATTATTTCTTAAAGATATTAAAAAGAAACTGGCCATCATAATGGCTTAGTGGTTATCACTTTTGCCTTGCACCTCTAGGGTTGGGTGTTTCCCAGTTCTCCCTGTGCTTTGAGGTTTCCTCTGGGTACTCTGGTTTCCTTTCCCCTTCCTCAAAGACATGCATTGTAGACTCACTAGCATCTCTAAATTGTCTATAGTGTGGTAATTGCCTTGTATGTGTTTGTGGCCTCTGATGGGTTGGCACTCTGCCCAGGGTTTCACCTTGTGCCCTGAGTCTCCTGGGATAGACTCCAGGTTCCCTGTGACACTGTGGGGTACAGAAAATGGATGGGTGGATAAATAAGAAAACTAGCTCAGCAACTCCAGTTTCCTTCAGCTTTTGCCGAGATCTACTGTTCAGCTTATCCAATCATATGCATTTATGTGCATGAATTTTCATAGATTTTGTTTATGCACTGGTTTGATTAGTGAAGGGACATCATGACTTGATGGTGAAAAACGAATGTTAGGATACCATGCTTGTTGCTTACGCAGACCTTCATCCATAAGGAAGAAATTTTATATAGCTGGGCCTTCAGAATTTAAGCCGAATACCTCTTTGCTAGATGAATAACCATGCAGTGAGGCAGCCAGCTGACCTTTAGGACTTTCATGGTCCCTTGATATCCATTTGACCGAGAGGAGATAAGAAGTGAATTACCTTTCTGCTTTCTCCAGCTGGGGACCCACAAGGCAGTGTGTAGGTAAGCTACAGGGTAATGGGAATAAAGGGAATGGGGGATGGGAGACATTTTACTGTAGCATCCATGTGGAATGACCAAAGTACATCAAATTAAGATGTAATTTTGTAATTATCTGCATATCTATTTGTCAAGAATCAAAACCACTACACTAAATTGTAGTGACGAAACACTGGCAATACTATGCAGATTATTTCAGCCATCTTGCCTTTTATAAGTCTCCACAACCAATAAAAGAGAGACTTCAACGAATGTGACACCTTTGCACTGAAAAGAAAATCATTTTTATAATCACACCCTTTATGATGTCTCACTAAAAAGCACAGCGAAGGTGAAAAAAAAAAAAGCCAACATCCTTGTAATGGATGAATAAATAATTTTAGAAGGTAAATGGATGTGAAGCAGACAATAAAAGTCTGATGAAAGCTTTGTGGTGTCGTAAATCAAACTACATTCATTATTCTGGTTTATTCATGTCAGAAAGCAATCACAGGCGGTACGATGAAGCAGCCACAGTGCTTAAATTTATCTTTAATATTATTAACAATAAAACAACAACAACAAAAATAATAATAATATGATGATGATGATGATGATGAAGAAAAGGAAGTAGTATTTCAGAAACGGCTGATTTTCATGCACAGTTTTCTTCTCTTGAGTTTCTTCAGAATGGTTCAAAAAAGCAAGAAAAACATCCAGTAAGCAACAATTCTGCTCCCAGAAATGCACTGATAATGAGAGTAGAAAATCAACTCAAATCACACAACATGTCAAACCAACACAAGTAGAAGACCACGTCTGGATCTAATCTTTTTTTTTTAAGCTAGGTTATAAACAGCTCTCATGTTATTAATGTTATAATGGCTTATAGCACAAGAATATGACACCAGGTTCATACTGTGCAAAGGTCTTAGGCACTGTATTTTTAGCACACGTTTTAACAAAAAAAAAAGTTCAAAGTTACAGAAAAATGTTTGTAAGTCATTGAAAAGCAACAGATTATATAACCGACCACTTTTCAGGCAAAGAACATAATGGAGGCTGCTGGGTTTGCAAGCAGGAATAAAAAAGAAATGTGTCAGTGAAATTCTCCAGAAGGACTGTGGCAGATTCTTCAAGATGCACACTAAAACTCACCAGATAATTTCCTTAAATTAATACAACTGTGCCTGAGACTACTGATCTGCTTTTTTTTTAACCAAATGGGTGCCAGACAAGGCAGCATCATGGCTTAGTGGTTAGCACTGTTGCCTCACAGTATGCCGGACCTGGGTTTGAATCCTAGGTTCGAACAGGCAGGGCACAAGCCTTTCTGTAAGGAGTTCTGTGTGGAGTTTGCATGTTCTCCCCATGCCTGTGTGGGTTTACACTGGGTACTCTGGTTTCCTTCCACAGTCCAAAAACATAATTCTATAATAGAATCACTATTATACAATATAATACTGCCCATAGGAGGGAGTGTGTGTGTGGTTGTTCCTCTATATGTGGCCCTGTCACTGGCCAGGTTGTACCCCTGCCTTTCGCCCTATGTGCGCTGGGATAGGCTCCAGGAGACCCCTGTGACCCTAATTAGGAATAAAGCGGGTATAGACAATGGATGGATGGGTGCCAGACAAGAATACTTTATTACTGTTTACTGAACATGATAGTATTTTGTGATAGATGTGTAGAAACCTTTCATTAAAAATTACCATATACAGTTCTGTATTTGATTCATGTCTTGAAATATCAGACTGTCAGTTATTAGCCATATGGACATGGTGAGTGATGGTGACTTTGGCCATCATTTAGGTCGTCCAGAACAACAGCAAACCACCAGCCTGATCAGTAATTCATATAGGTTTAATTAGAAGTCATAATATAACAATAGAAGTAACTGTAATATTGGGTTAAGCTACACACTAGAATTTCTGCAGCAAAGCCAAAAACCGTGTCTTTTTTCAGGGACTCAGTTCATTTTAATGAAAAGACTGAATACAATATGTTTATTTGAGTTGAGACCGCAGGCATTTCTTCATTCGCATAACATCTGCATACATTCTCTGTATCCTGTACATGACATCATGCAGATTACTACATCCTACACTTACTATACCACTGTATAAATATAATACCTAATTTAGGTCATTATCAGCCCCTTGTCATTGGAGTTGTCAGTGGATACTGTTCACTGTCGCTTAATCTTTTGCATACTTTTCCCAAGGCAGAAAGCCAACGCAGCACAGTGACTACCTCCTATGTGATATGGCTGATCTTTTACAGTGTACTTCCCCATATCTAATTACACTGCTCCACTGAAAAGGTCAAATGGCACAGTCAATAAATCACCATCTGACTGCTTTCGTACAGTCCTTATAGATTTTCATCAGATATTGCACTACACTGGATCACAGCTGTTGTTTTTGTTTTTTTTCTTTCTTGGACATTCTGTGACGAAGGCCAGAAAATGTCATATTACTCTGACCTGAAACCAAGATGTGGGACTCAGAAAGCCAAACGATAAGAAGAGAAATTGCAGAGCTGTGTTTAACCGCATACTCACCGGCAACTTTAATAGGAACACCATGCTAATTCATGCAATTTATTAAAATCATACAGACACAAGCCAAAAACTTCACTTAATGTTCAAGCAGGACAAATATGATATTATTGACTGTCTGGATTTGTGTGTATGTGTGTGTTTAGCTAGTGTCAGATGGGTTGTGTTGAGAATCTCACATATAATTCTCTAAGGTTCGCACAGAATGGTGAGAAAAACAAAAAATGTCAAGTGAACAGCAGTTGCTAGGGAGAAATGTCTTGTTAAGGGAGAAGAAGAATAGCCTTTCAAGCTAACAGGAAGGCGAAGTCGGAGAAGAGAAGAGAAGAGAAGAGAAGAGAAGAGAAGAGAAGAGAAGAGAAGAGAAGAGAAGAGAAGGGTTTATTCATCCGGGTAGGAAATTTCTTAATAACTACTCTTCACAACCATGGTGAGCAGAAAAGCATCTCAGAAAGTCTGATTTAGAGTTACTTATGCTACGTATACATTTCTGGTTTGTGTTCCATTTGTGTTTGTGTTGTCCAGTGTTGGTATACTTATGTGTTTTGTGTTTCAAATAATTATAATATTTATTTGGATGATTATTATAAAATAAATAAATAATTATTAAAGTAATTACAAAAGTCAGTTAATTATACACTTTTGCTGCACAAATGAGGTCATTTTCTGTTAAAAGATGCACAATTGTTTATTTATTTATTTTTTTTCCAAAGCTGATATTGCTTCCTTGCTAATAGTGTATGAAATATAACTAAATGCCTTGCCATCCTTGATTCTTATTGCATTAGGCAGCTTAAGCAGAATCTAATTCTCAAGACCTCTTCGCTAAATTGCCAGTGCATCAACTCTGAAGCATATTTTAATCCTTGTGAAATGACCATCAGTCTCATCCAAAAACCAAAGCCATGAATTATAAATAAGGTGCCCAGTTCAGTCCTGTGGCCATTAGCTTTATGATGTTGACGTGGTATTGGAACACTATTAATATGTGACATTTAGGATTTAGATGACAGAAGCATAGGCAGAAGCATAATTTCCTGCAGAGAAACCTGTGTGTGTTATAAATGAGACACAGAATGATGCTTTCAAATGCAAGGGATAATTCAGTATTGCATTGGTCACAAATAGAGCATGCAGGAAAGTAGTGTCTGGGGGAGTGCATATGTACTGTACTCAAAAATAAATGAATGCCTCAAAATGCAAGAGCATGTGACTGCAGTTTTCAAAACATGTCGCTCTTGATTGACGAGCTGTCAGACTGTATTATAGGCCTATGAGATGCTTAATCATATAATACATCAGGAGAAGGATGAAAAATGCCTAGCGACATGCTTTGAAATCGCTGTTTTCTGAGGTCACCCGTTGCTGTAGACCTTGTTAATGAACCTGGACAACAGGAATCTCATTTTTCCCTCCTCTGGCAAAGAACATTTCCATTCTGCTCTGTTGCTCAGAGGTGTTTTCTTTCCGCCGCATGACCACACTTTGTTTGTGCTGACGTATTCAGTTTAAGCCCCCCAGCATGGTGCATTCATTGTTTATTAGTGCTTTTGTTGCAGCCATTACGAGGCCAGATAAAGTCTGCTTTGCCCTTGATTTCTGCAAGACTGCGATAGGAACGCCACAAACCGTAGACACTAACCCACATTTTCTGAATACATTCAAGAAATAAAATGTCAACGAGGCAATTTAAAAAAAAAACAACCTTTGCTTGCAAAAGATCTATGAAAGCTTCAGATCTCGTAAGAATAAAGCAAACAGCATTTTAATTTACAACGTTCATTTGATCTGAAGGCATGAATTTCATTATATTTCATTTTTTTTTCCGCCCTTCATTTTATAATCAGCTCAGCAGCTGTGTAAGGGGGTGTGTGTGCTTCCGCAGGCTACAACATCTGCATAGATGTGCAAACACATCTGCATACATGTGCTAAATTATAAGTATTTTCTCTTCCTAAAAATCACACTACAATTACAAAAGCCCAAATTGCTTAATATGTAGTTGTATACACTCTTAAGGGTTCTTAAATGGTTCTATTACATGATTTATATACAGTACTGAAAACCAAAATGGTTCTTTAAATAGGGTTTATTGTAAAGAAGCGTATGGGGTTCAAAGTGATATGTTTCTTCTTATTGTATACAAATGTAGACAAGAAGATAAAGCAAATTTAAACATAGGATTCATTTCTTTCAATAAAAACAACATTGTGTTTGCTGATTGCAGCAAAACTCCTCCCTCTTATTTATCTGTTTCTTTTAGTTCAGTGTTAGTTATTTGATCTTTTCTAAAATCTGTAACTCATAAATATCTAAAATGATCTGCATAGATACAATTTCATTTATAGTTCGTTCTTTGAAGTATAGAGCCATTTTAATATAAGGTTCATTGCTCTCCAAGGGTTCTACATAGAACCCTGTTCCACGGTTGTATTGGACAAGTACAGAACACCAGGCTTCCTCTTTTTTAAGAGTTTAGCAGGTGTCGGCATATTTTAGCATGTTTTCTGCAGTAGGAAAGCGCAGTTTTGGGGGCGAGTTGTAGGTGTAATGACTAACCTGGCATGCATGAGCTCTGTTTCCTCATATATTAATATGATCTGTCATTCTTTTTCTCTCCCCTGAGCACTGAGCTGAGCATGCATGGCTGAGAGTGTAGGTCTTACCTTATAGTGTATAGGTTTAGCATGTTCTTCATGTCTGTTTGGGTTTCTTCCTGTTTCTCTGGTTTCCAGAAAAAAAAACATGCTGGTAGGTGAACTGGTTGCATTTTGTGTGAACTGTGTGTATGTTGCCCTGTGATGCACTGGAATATCCTCCATTGTCTAATCCTCCTTCATGTCTAGTAATCCCAGGACTGGTTTGTATCTGGATCTGCATGAATGAACAAATGTATTCAATAATGAATTATCTTTAGCATGAAAAGGGAAAGTATAAAGTGTGCTTTGCATTATAGAGGCTGTGTTAAAGCAGAAAATAAATCAAGGTCTGATTTAGAAACTTTGTGTTATGAAATTAAATTGTACAGAGAAAGTGTATCATTTTTCCCCCCAGTCCCAACCCCACTTCAGTATCCCTGGGATAAGTTCAGGACTCACCCCAACCAGGAGAAAATGTTCATTAAAATTGAATGAATATTTTTTCCAAGCCAGTAAATAAGTACTTCCATCCATTCCATCCATTTCCTGCCTGAAAACCCTGTACTAAGACTGAGACAATAGAACCATAGTTTGCTTTAAACCAACAACTTCTTCTTGCACATACTAGTATACTATTAAGTCATATTTTTCATTTAACATTGTTTTGCTGTGTTTGTATAATTTTGATTAAATGATCTCTATCATGTTTATGTTGAGTCCTGGGTTCAAGTCTCGCTCCCGCTCACTGTGTGTGAGTGTGGAGTTTGCATGTTCTCCCCGTGCTTGGTGGGTTTCCTCCTGGTGCTCCGGTTTCCTCCCACAGTCCAAAGACATGCTGCTAGGCTGATTGGAGTCTCTAAATTGGCCGTAGTGTGTGATTGAGTGAGTGAATGAGTGTGTGTGTACCTTGCGATGGGTTGGCACTCCGTCCAGGGTGTATCCTGCCTTGATGCCCGATGACGCCTGAGATAGGCACAGGCTCCCCGTGACTCGAGTATAGATCGGATAAGCGGTAATAGGCGCTGAACTTCATCCTCAGTAAGTCACATGACCATTTCATTTATCATCACTTATTTCATGTATTTCCATATTAGCAGCCCTATTTAATTTCTAATTGTGATGGGGTGTATTGTCAAGCTTTAGTTGCTCTTTGTGTGTGTGTGTGTGTGTGTGTGCCACAAACACTCTGGATGTTTTGTGCCTTGTTTCCAACTGTTCAATAATCTGCACTTGCATCCAGTCACTAAATAACTTGATCATTTTTGTGCAATACTTCATTGTGAACCTTCCTCTCACAGACACGCATCTCACAGTTCCTTCCTAAGAACCATTAAAGCCTAATTAACATAAAACATAGAAATCTCATAATAGCTTCCAGTTCCGAAAATCAGCGTCATTCGAAGTGACTAAATAGCTGTAACTACAGTGTAGCGCTGAACATACTGTCATTGTCACTGCCAAGATGAGCTGACTGATTGCACTTGAAAACATCCATCACGGCAAACTCTATTTGCTCAATGGCAGTTTGGTCTTCAGAATGAACCTGGTGTCTCTTTTGAGCTGCTGCACTTTCACACTTATCTTCATGCGCCGCCATGTAGAGCTCTGAGTGGAGTTCATTTGTGTTGATGACTCACCCAGTGCTGTTTGCTCAGTCTTCTGTCAAAGCCTTTTCTTTCTTTCTTTCTTTCTTTCTTTCTTTCTTTCTTTCTTTCTTTCTTTCTTTCTTTCTTTCTTTCTTTCTTTCTTTCTATTTTTTTTTAAAAGCATTCCCTACTATAATGAAGATTAATAGTACTGCTCCTTCCTATTTGAATAGTAATTTGAATCAGATAAATTGACAGGCTAGGGTGTGAGCGCTCTCTGTCTGGGCTATCACCAGGTTTTGAGAAAAGCATCCTGGAAAGATATTTCATTCTCATTCTCTTTTGTCCTTGGTCTCTTTCTTTCTTTCTCTCTCTCTCTCTCTCCCCAATGGTCATGCTTTCACTTGGCAGATGGAGGCAGATAAATAGAGACATAAACTAGATTCCTGGGATTTTTTTTTTTTTTACTTTCAACAGCAAGAGAGAAAGGCAAAAGGCCACAGAGACAATATGGAGCTCCGACAGACAGAGATTTAATTATTTGTGCAATGGGGAAAATGCAGTTTGCATAATTATATCTAGAGAAAACTGGAGCAAGGGCAACAGCACAGGCTGCTTTGGAGGAACTGTGTTATTTACATAATGCTAAATTTTTCTGTGTGGGATTTTCCTAGGGATTTCTTCAAGGTCAAAAGACATTGCATATGATGCTACTAATCTACACGTGCCTTGAGATCTTGAATTCTTTTTCTGAGCAAATTTATGTCTGCTATATATAATATAGAACATGCCTTAGCCCTTTCGTGTTCCCCGTCTACATTGCCGTGTTTGAAACACCGAAGGAGAGATACATAGATATACAAATATTTTATTCTGATGATTCAGACAAGGTCCTGTTGGCATGATCCACACAACAGCACATGCCTCATCACACACACTTTGATCACTGTGAGTCATCCATCACAGAAGAATAAGGAGAGGAGGAGTTTTTGTTGTTTTTCTGAAGGAAAGAACATTGTACATAAAGCAAACATGCTACTTACAATTATGCTTTTGTATGAATGAGTCCTGGGGGACAGCAACTGACTTCCACCCCCCCTTTCAGTACGATATAATGAGTCAATCTGGGGTTGAAATAATCATGTTCAGAAATGGCATACAAAACGAGAGATCTCTCACATACTGAAAGCATCTGTAATTGTGCCATTGTTATATGTGTTCTAGGAGAAAATCAAATGCATTAAAAAGTTTGGAAACTGAAAATGGCAAAGTAAGATAAGAATAAAAATTTGTAAGGGACGATCCTATTATTGTCCACGATAATAATGTGTGGGCTGTTAAATCTTTAATAAGAAGTGTGGCTGGAGATCGTTAACAGGAGACACGGGATTTACTAAATTCGCACCCTTAAATCATATACAACAATTTTTCATTTATTTATAGTAACTACAGTACTTGTCATGGTTATGCATGACTACATTATCCATTAACCCCTGCATGTCACATGACCTTGTCACATGTCTCACTGAGCACCACACTTGTTCTGTAATATTTATGTCCTTGGGTGCGTCTCAATCAGCTCCCTATTTCAGTAGTCAGGGCACTGATCAGGGAGTAGGCCATATTGAGGGCTGTCTATCTATCTATCTATCTATCTATCTATCTATCTATCTATCTATCTATCTATCTATCTATCTTTGGGAAACAAACCAGAGAACCCTGACGAAACCCACATGAGCAGTAACCTGAACTAAGAATCAAAAACCATGACCGTACAGCTGTGAGCTGGCACCATGACCTCATGCTGCCCAAATAAAATTATAACTTAATCTAAACCTTCCGTTTCAATCTTATTTAAAGAAGCATAAAAAGTTCAGAATACAATTAAGAGACCTGTGGCTTTACACCATGACATGATTTAATTTATGCTATAAGCAGTAAAATAGATTTGTTGCATAATTACTACATCAACAGGGTGCATTGTCAGTCATATACAAAATGATCTAATGAAACACAGAACAGTATTAAATATTCGTTTGATTTATTCAGGCACGTAGCATTAGGGATAAAACCCGAAACGAATGACCTGCTGAGTAATCTCAAGAGAAGAGGGATAAGGCAGCTTTAACACACAAATAGTGTGATACACACTTAATCCCTGGAGACCGAATGGAAGCCTTTAAGAATGGAAGCCCATTACAGCCCTGTATAAGATTTCTTTTTTAAGCTGTGTGGTAATTCAGAAACCAAGGCACAGTCACTTCTAGAGATCCAATCAGTGGATGTTGAGGAAAGGTGTTGAGGGACATGAACTCTTACTGGTCATGCAAACAAAGCTTAATGATTCTTCAGGAAGATGATGTAATAAATGAGGTTATTTATATACACAGACATCAGTTTACAGGCATTAAAATAATCAATAGTCTTGGTGTGTAATGGACAGTACTGGCCATTTGTGTCAAATTCGGTGTAATCTGGTGAGGCTTCACATTGTGTACTGTTCATTTACATGCTCATAAGGTACCACACTGGGTTTTTGTCAATAAACCTACTTTCCTTGCACAGAAAGACTGACATGGCAGATGACCAAACACTTCAAACAAATCTCCCTAATAGCTTTGAAGATGGGATGCTGTTTATTCCAGTGGATATTTCTTGGACCCAAATGCTCATTGTAATGCAGTGGAGAAAATAAAATTCATTTTCCTGGTGGAAGTGTGGACAATCAATTAGAAGAAAGCAATCATCTTGATTCTGAAGCATGTAGACAAAAAAAGTGCCAAAAAACAAAAGATATCAGATGCTCTGTGAGCTGTGTGTGCTGTGTGGGTGAGTTGTGTGTGAGCTGTGTGTGTATTATGTTGGTGAGTTGTGTGTGTGTTATGTGGTTGAGCTGTGTGTGTGTTATTCGTGTGAATAAGCTGTGTGTGTTATGTGGGTGAGCTGTGTCTGTTATGTGTGTGAATAAGCTGTGTGTGTTATGTGGGTGAGCTGTGTGTGTTATGTGGGTGAGCTGTGTGTGTTATGTGTGTGAGCTGAGTGTGTTATGTGTGTGAGCTGTGTGTGTTATGTGTGTGAGCTGTGTGTGTTATGTGTGTGAGCTGTGTCTGTTATGTGTGTGAATAAGCTGTGTGTGTTATGTGTGTGAGCTGTGTGTGTTATGTGGGTGAGCTGTGTGTGTTATGTGTGTGAATAAGCTGTGTGTGTTATGTGTGTGAATAAGCTGTGTGTGTTATGTGTGTGAATAAGCTGTGTGTGTTATGTGTGTGAGCTGTGTGTGTTATGTGGGTGAGCTGTGTGTGTTATGTGTGTGAATAAGCTGTGTGTGTTATGTGGGTGAGCTGTGTGTGTTATGTGTGTGAATAAGCTGTGTGTGTTATGTGTGTGAGCTGTGTGTGTTATGTGTGTGAATAAGCTGTGTGTGTTATGTGTGTGAGCTGTGTGTGTTATGTGTGTGAGCTGTGTGTGTTATGTGTGTGAGCTGTGTGTGTTATGTGGGTGAGCTGTGTGTGTTATGTGTGTGAGCTGTGTGTGTTATGTGTGTGAGCTGTGTGTGTTATGTGTGTGAGCTGTGTGTGTTATGTGTGTGAGCTGTGTGTGTTATGTGGGTGAGCTGTGTGTGTTATGTGTGTGAGCTGTGTGTGTTATGTGTGTGAGCTGTGTGTGTTATGTGTGTGAGCTGTGTGTGTTATGTGGGTGAGCTGTGTGTGTTATGTGTGTGAGCTGTGTGTGTTATGTGTGTGATCTGTGTGTGTTATGTGTGTGAGCTGTGTGTGTTATGTGGGTGAGCTTTGGGTGTGTTATGTGTGTGAATAAGCTGTGTGTGTTATGTGTGTGTTATGTGTGTGAATAAGCTGTGTGTGTTATGTGTGTGAGCTGTGTGTGTTATGTGGGTGAGCTGTGTGTGAGCTGTGTGTGTTATGTGTGTGAGCTGTGTGTGTTATGTGTGTGAGCTGTGTGTGTTATGTGTGTGATCTGTGTGTGTTGTGTGTGTGAGCTGTGTGTGTTATGTGTGTGAGCTGTGTGTGTTATGTGTGTGAATAAGCTGTGTGTGTTATGTGTGTGAGCTGTGTGTATGTTTTGTGTGTGAATAAGCTGTGTGTGTTATGTGTGTGAGCTGTGTGTATGTTTTGTGTGTGAATAAGCTGTGTGTGTTATGTGTGTGAGCTGTGTGTGTGTTATATGTGTGAATAAGCTGTGTGTGTGTTATGTGGGTGTTGTGTGTGGGTGTTGTGTGTGTGATCTGTGTGTGTTATGTGGGTGTTGTGTGTGGGTGTTGTGTGTGTGATCTGTGTGTGTTATGTGGGTGTTGTGTGTGGGTGTTGTGTGTGTGATCTGTGTGTGATCTGTGTGTGTTGTGTGTGTGATCTGTGTGTGTTGTGTGTGTGATCTGTGTGTGTTGTGTGTGTTGTGTGTGTGATCTGTGTGTGTTGTGTGTGTGATCTGTGTGTGTTGTGTGTGTGTGTTGTGTGTGTGATCTGTGTGTGTTGTGTGTGTGATCTGTGTGTGTGATCTGTGTGTGTTGTGTGTGTTGTGTGTGTGATCTGTGTGTGTTGTGTGTGTGATCTGTGTGTGTTGTGTGTGTGATCTGTGTGTGATCTGTGTGTGTTGTGTGTGTGATCTGTGTGTGTTGTGTGTGTGATCTGTGTGTGTTGTGTGTGTGATCTGTGTGTGTGATCTGTGTGTGTTGTGTGTGTGATCTGTGTGTGTTGTGTGTGTGATCTGTGTGTGTTGTGTGTGTGATCTGTGTGCCACAAATGGAATAAGCATTAATGGGCAAAATGGCACAATTACACAAACTCCATCAATGAATAATGTAGGTTCTGCATTCTGCTTATACATTATCCACACCCTATAAGACCAAGCTGTCTTTTAAAACTGTGTTCAGGATTGCTGCTGTTCCTCTGGATTTTAAATAAAACTCTTATCTGCAATCTTCTATGATGTGCATGATACATTCTCAGCTATGTGATACACCACAGGCTCCAACAGCGGGCCAGGCAGTAACGAAGGAACGTGTGTGTGTGTGTGTGTGTGTGTACATGTTTGAGAAACAAAGCTTCACAATTTCTATTCCCCGATTCAGCAGTGCTTTGTGAAGAGCCCCTAGCCGGTTGTGGTGTTACCATGGCTACCTCCTCTCGGTCCAGGTTATTTATAGCATCTGCCAGCATTCACCACAAGCCGATATTTTCACCTCTTAGAGAGGTGTGCTCATGCCAAAATGGTAGCCAAAAATGGAGGATGTGGAATTATGTAGAAGAGCAAAACAAACAACACTGGAGATGAACTGATGTGTCCGACAATTTATGTTACTAAGTGTGTAAAAAATATTATAAGCAAAGTACTATTTTCATGTTATCAGTGTAGAATCTTGATCGAGTGACAAAGATTTAGGACTAGAAACTAACATAAATGAATAAAACTGGGCAATATATAAAAGAACAAGCTCAATTCATACTCTTGTGTATGCTCCTATTTGTGTATGGATTTTTGTGTATGGATTCCCATTCACGGGCCATTAAGAAAAGAGGCGGGGCTTATTGCAGGGCGCCTAGCTGTTAATGAAGTGCATCAAAATAAAGTCGAAAATATACATTGCTGCCAAAATTAGCTAGCCAACATCAAAATAGCAACAAAAGCTAGTCCAACACTGAGGATTACATCACATGGATTTTCATGTAATTTATTTTTAATTGAATTGAACAAAATCTTCAAGTGAGACTGTGTGCTGACTTTTAAGTAAATCCTTTTCTGTATTATGTAACCCTTACAGAACTTTAAGTGTGTTGATATATTTTTCGATTTTAACGAGTTAAATAGGTGTGATATTGTGTTAATAACATGATCACTTGCATCATAATCAATAATAGAATCATGTCAGCAATCACATGTGTATATATATATATGCTGTGAAAGAAACATATGAAACAACTCATAAGGTACTCATATTGTGACTTCTTTCGAAAGGTGAGGACATAGAAACTAGACATGACCCAATCTGTATCAGCTACGTTTACACATACGCAAGATTTTCCAAGAAAGAACAACAAACGAGTATAAATATCCTGACTAATGAGACTTAACAAGATTAATTATAAAGAATCATTTGTGCAAAGTGAAACAGGAAGTGTTCACCCAAACACATATTATACATATACTTGCATACATAAAAAACTTCATGCCTATTACCTGGATGAAATGTAGAACATAAATCCACACCCAAGGTTCTTTTTTTCTCTCGTTTGTTTATCCTTGAAATTCAGACTTAATGATTGGCAGTGAAAAGGAAAAAAAAAAAGAAGCTTACGCTGTATATCAGCTAGCTCAGAGCTGGCGCTGGAGTAATCTTATTTCCAGTCATCACGTGATGTTTAAAGAAACGTTGGAGTTACATTACAAAATTGAGTAGTGTCAGTTTGTCTTATTGGAATCATTTCTCATGATGAAACAAATCCTTTTCGCAAAAACAGTAATTCAGATCCTTTTTTTGGGGGGGAGAAAAGAACTGACCTTGGTGTGAAATATGATCCCATGGTGTAAAAAAAAGGATTGTTGTTTTCTCTTTAACTTGAAGTATAATAAAATTAATTAATTAATTAATTAATTAATTAATTAATTTATTTATTTATTTATTTATCTATCTTTTGTATTGATATGTGAATCCATTTAGCATCTTGTGCTTTAAGCCTGTGCTTCAAAAAATGTACATATTTGTGTCCCACAACATTCACTCAACCCTGTTACCATAATACATTCATCCCGAAGAAATATTTGGAACATTCCACAAGTCACATGCTCAAAAAATTGCATTCTCTGAATTTCCTGAAGCTCACGGGAAGAAGAAAATGACATTGTTCATTTTCAGTGAAATTGGATTTTTGAGTAACTAATAGAAATTAATTTATTAATTACAAAATAAATAGTATAAATAGCATAGTAAGTATAATAAATAGTATAGTAAGTAAATCATTATGTCCTTGTTATAGTAAATATGTATATTTAACACATTTAGTGTATTTGCACCTTTCATTTCAGTTAAGAATGAAAAGTCATTGTAGTAACCTTGTAAAAATATATGACACATTAAAATTGGAAAATGTTTTCTTATATGTTGAAAACATATGACACATTATAGGTTGAATTTTTAGGGTTAAATGGCAACTGGTCATGAAATCACCTTCTAGATAAGCGCTGTGTTTTGTAATAAACTCACGAACAGAAATATGTTTTCTACTGTCTTGTTCTCTTTTCTCTTTCAGAAATTTGGTTTTCTTTCCTTTTCACATGATCTGACAACTGCAGATGAAGCAGACCCAAAATTAGACACATGGGGGGGTGTTTATTACTGGATCATGGGAAAGTTCATTTATTTCCATGTCATATTTGGATTCCCACATGGAGAAATCTCTTTTGGCATTATCTTTGTTATTGTGTTATGCTTTTCACTTGTTATCTAATCATTTGGATTATTTATTTCTACGTTCACATTCTGTTCTGATGTTCAACCAACCAATAAAACAAACAACAACAATAACAACAACAACAACAAAACCGGATCATTTTGGAAATTATATTGAATTGATAAATAATACAGAATAATACTGAACCAACTGTTATATAGTACATATTAATTTACATTTCTGGCATTTGGCAGATGCCCTTATTGACAGTGATGTACAAAAGTGCTTTGAAGTCTCTATCAATGAATAGATCAGCACTGATTCAATAGCATTCAATAGACTTAGGATACCATCAGCCTAAAACCCGTGTTGGGAGGAAATTGCACTTTAGAAAAAATACATAAAAGGAAAAAGGGAAAATAAGAACTAGTTTAAGTGTTTCAGAAAGAGGTAGCTCTTCATCTGTCCTTTGAAGACAGTCAATGACTGTTTGGACATCTAGGGAAAGGTCATTCCACAACCTCGGTGCCAGAACAGATAGAGTCTCGACGCATACCTACCCCTTACCCTTAGAGATGGTGGGACCAGTGATGGGAGCATGGTGCAGTGCGAGGAGTATTAACAAGTATTAAGGCGAGGAGTATTAATCTATTAATCTATCTATTAATCTACGGTTATATAATTAATCCTTGAAGAGGTTCAACTCTATGGATATTTTGTTCTGTTAAATTCTTTCCAAGCATCAGTAGAACATGTGAAACGTAGCTCTGCTATGAAGGAAAAAAATGTGAAAAAGAATCCTCATTGTCATGGATGACCCGCGTCTCCAGAGTCTCGTTTGCAAAATATTGGCTCAGCCAAACCTGTCTTCACATTGATTTAGAGCCGAGACCAGAGATCCCTCAGCCCATGCCAGCGTGTATCACCATAGTAACCGCTTAGCACCGGGGCCGCAGAGATCCACACCATACACACTCGATACCTAAATCAACACTAACTACACTGAGTATAGACTGATTAATACTGAGTGCTGGCTTTATTGTGGAAGCGAAAGAACCATTTGAAGGCTACATGAATGAGACTACACTATATAATACAAACAGTATTTTTTGATGGCTCACAAAATATGTGGTTACATAAGCAATTTTGGTGAAATAATAAATAATAACTTAATGTTTAATATGTAGTCGGGAAATCTATTCTTTTTATTATTATTACTGCTATATTACTGTTTCATTAGCAGCAAAAGGTCATAATGAATATACACGTTTATGCTATACTGCATGGGTCAGAAGGGTTCAAATGTACTGTTACTTAACACTGCATAGAATACTGTCACAGTAAGCATGTGTTCAGAATGATGTTGACGTATACTGATGAGATGGAGTGTATTTTTCCTGTTAATATCAACTACACTTTCAACAGCCTACTAAAAAAATGACAAAAATGACAGTGCTATGACCAGAAAGACAAAACCAGCTCATGCTGGATATACTTTCAGCATTTTCAATATCCATTCAATAAGGGATGCCTGCTACGAAAGATTAGATTGAATTCTGTGCCAGAAGAGTCTTTATTTTTGTACACATTCAAATGATCTGCCAAATATTTACAATTTTTTTGATTATGCTCAGGAGAATAAATCTGTGGTAAAGATCTTCGAGGCTGAAAAAAAGTTTGAGAACCCTTTGCTCGGTTGATTTCAGACCTGTAGGTTAGAAGCTTTCAGTCATGGCTTCATTTAGTTTGGCTCTCAGGATTGTACCCTGAGGATCCTTTAACTGTAAATGGACTCAAGTAAATGTACTACAGTGTAATGCTTCCTAAAATGTGTAATTGCAGACAAAAAGCACACTCATGTAATGCAATATGGCCTGGCTGTAGCGTAATTTACCATTTAATAAGTCTGTTATGGCTACGTATTATACATCATCATACACATGGATTTCTTTTTTTTTTTACTTACTAAGTAATGGAAGCTCAATACTCCAGAGGATGTTATAGTAGGATAAATGCATGTGTCTAGCAGAGAGATGGCTTGCAGCGCAATTTACAACTTTAGAATCCTTGCTTGTTAATCACAGTGTATTTCATTTAGGATGTGAGGCTTCTTATATACAGCAGGCGACCAAAGTGCTTTCAAATGATGCTTTTTTAATAAAACAAACAT
The DNA here is from genome assembly GCF_019097595.1 of Hemibagrus wyckioides. Lineage (NCBI taxonomy): Eukaryota > Metazoa > Chordata > Actinopteri > Siluriformes > Bagridae > Hemibagrus > Hemibagrus wyckioides. The sequence goes on from NC_080725.1 coordinate 16,482,660, forward strand.
AACCAATTCATCTCTTATTGACATGTAGCATGAAATATGGTTAACACTCAAAAACTTAACTTAAACCATAAATTAAGTTAAGACTCTTCCATCATTCCATTACCAATTTGGCCTTGCTGGCCCTGACACTGACAAAGTGATTAATGCTGCTGGTTCACTGAATTTAGTTAGCTTTAAATGGCACAATTTATATTCATTCTTTTCGCTAAAAGCACACAGATCATGTTTCAAGATCATTCAAATATAGAAATCTCAGGAATCAGTGGTATTTTTTTTTTTTTACTCTGCGTTGCTTGTTACCTTGAACTTCACGGGTAAAATGAACGAGATTTGTATTCTGCAAAGTGTCTATTCATGTTTGCAGTAAATAGTTCACTTCTCTGTGCTAAAGTTAATATCTTACACTTCTTTTTACACTTTTGCTTTAATTGTTTATTTTTTGCTGAATATAAGCTGAACCTATATTTTATATCTATACCTTAAGTACTTTTTTTTATTCCATCTAAACAGATGCCTTTGAAAGTCTGACCCTCAAAAGCTCAGAGCAAACATTTCTCTTGACACATTACATACATATGACTTCCTCCAGTTCTGGAACCAATACTTGGTTGTAACCAATAGGGTTGTAGTCCAATCAGACCTCTAAAAGTATAAAACAAATCAATGTACACCAGCCGAAAACTTTCTGGGCTTTATCTCTATGTTACCATTGGCAGCTTGTTAAAGCAGGCTTCATCTCACAAGCTGACATATGAAAAGAACTTATGGTTAGATTTTTATGTTAAACATCTGGCTTATAATGACAGCTTGAATAGGGCTGCATGACATGTAAGGAATACAACACCACAGGGTGCATTATTATAGGAAAATAATCAATGAGACTGGTGTGATGCAACTCAGTGCAAAATGCACTTACTGAAGTAGTATTTTCACATAACAGCATGCTCTGTCATGTGTATTCCTCTTAGAAATTTATATTACAGCCTGCCCTGTATAAAAACATAACAGCAAGCCCTGTCACTGGTAAATTTCTTAGTACACATTATATGATTCATCCATATAATCCACAAGTTAGTTCCTGTTATCACTTACTTTATAGCAGCTATAAACTGTCTCTCAACTAGTCCCCCCTTTTATCTCTGTCTTGAAACTGGAAACCGGCAATGTCCTGTCATCACGACTTTCCTGTCAGAAAACATACTGACCATCACAAAGCAATGACACAGGAGACTGTTCAATAAACATCTCCTTAGAGAGAAAACTTCAATATATCAGTGGTTAAATGTATTTTGCATATTTCTTGAGCATTTTATTATTAGCCTTGGATTCTGATTACTATAGAAGATGATGATTAGTATACAAGTCTCTGTGTTGTTGCTATTCAAGTAACAATGCATCAAGAATGAGTGCATAAGCCTGTGGTTTGCTTTGCAGGAAGCACTTATGTTAGAGCTGATGTTGTGGAAAAATTAATCAACACCTTCTGACCTTTCAGATTTGAGAATTCAGCAGCGCTGTGGCATGTGTACGTATATTCAACGCACACATAATATTTCATGATTGATTAGAGTGCTTGGCTGACATAGTCTATGATAATGATATCGTAAAGGCTATACTATAATATTGCAATAATACACAAATAAAATTATTCTGCAGTATGATATGAGCATTGTGATGTACGGGTTTCTACTATTTAATAAACTATGCAGCATTCAGCATAGCCTTAGGACACAAGAAGTCACCAGCCCTTGGCTAATGATTAAGCACAAAGAAGGGGAAGCCCCCTTTCCAGAGGCGTTCTAAAGCAGCCCTGGGGGCGTGGCCAGCACAAACACAGCAACACGCACTAATCTGCATTCCTCTGCTCTTTGTCCTCGTTCCTGCTGCAGCCATGGGCAATCCGACTCACTTTCTTGATTTGACTCTTTGACGAATCTGATTCGTTTGAATCACTAAAAAATACTTGGAAAATTAAAGGCATGTACATTGATTGAATTGCAATTATTATAAACGAATAATCAGTCAACTATTCAAAGTTATTAGTGGCAGTAGTAGATCAGTGACTGGTCATTGGCCTTCTGCTTGCAAGACTGTAAGACCAGATACCAGGACCACCAAGCTACCATTACTGGGTCTGTGAGCGAGGTTCTTCACCCTCAGCTGCTTAGTTGTATAAAATGAGATAAAGATGTCAACAGCGAAACCAAAGCACACCAGCAAATTTAGCATGTACATGGTGTTGCTGAGGATTTCTTGGTTTGTTTACGTGTTTTACACTTACTGGCCACCATAATATCTCTTTAATTAAACAGAACTAAATCGCTAGCCTGCATGCAGACACCTTGTCTTTTTAATTAAATTAAGCAGACTGATGTCATTAACCCATTAAGCTTCTACATGTCACATATTTTCGTACTAAAAATATCAAGCATGACAATTAGTACATAAGGTTAATGACTTGTCTATTTCACATACCGTAGTAGGTGGTTTTATTGTAAATGCTCCTGCATTTCTGATGTAATGAATCACAAACATTTTTAGGTCTTACTTTCTTTGACCACTCTCTCTCACTTAAATTCGTTTTATGTGTTTTCTTCTGCAGTAACTGACTGTGTATGTGGGTTTGGTTTTTAGGTAGTAAATGATGATCTTCAGTCCTGTGCTGCTTTAAGGTTCATCCTGATTAACCTTTTTTCTTCTGTGTTCAGTCTGATTGCCTAGAATTTGAGTGAGCAGTTTATGTATTGCAGGTTATATGAGACTCTTGAGTCTGTTTGAAAGAAGAAAAAAAATCTAATGGACTGAATGAAAACAATGCTATGTGGTGCAAAGGAACAACAAGAAACACAATAGTCTACAATAGTCTATTATATTCTGCACATTTTGAAACAAAAAATATTAACATTGAATTTTCATAACCAACAATTGATGAGCCGTGGCTCATATCACATGGGACATTTTGCACTATGTTTGTTTAAATGAACGATTTAGCTTTAATAATGCTGATATATATTTAGAAGTCTGATTGGAATCGATTTGTTCACCCATTCGTTTATTTATTAATCTTCAGTACCTGCTTTATCCTGGTCAGGGTTGGTGGTGAATCTGCAGCCGATCCCTTGAACACTTATCTCTTATAGTGGTGGAATTGACCACATAGGGGACCATGCACACACATTTTCACATCAAGGGCCAATTTGGCATTGCCAGTCCAGCTATCTGTTTCTGAGAGGTGGGAGGAAACCAGTGAACCCAGAGAAAACTCATGCGGCAGCTCGTGCCCTGCGCGCACACCTCTCTCTAGTAACGAACTGATTCAGAAAGAGTCGACTCTTTCAGGAATCGAGCATTATAAGTGCAACGTTAGTCTGGTGACAAACATTAATCCGAATTAATCCGCTTTGTATGCTGTAGTCTAGCGCGTGACTTCTCGTTTGCAGTCATTGGTCCCTGAACGACAGCCGAACCAAACCGGAGAGTTCAGCCCAGCCTTTTAATTCACACGTCGCGTGCACAATGCCAACGCACTGATCAGAAGTAAACATAATGGAATAATAATAAAAAAAAAAATTGTAAGCGATTGCCCACTGGTCACTCTTCATGCTTTTTCATTTTGGAAGGCATCAAAGGGCTATACTGGTTGTAGAACACCCCCTCACCCCCTCCCTCTCTCTCCCCATCTCTCTCTCCTCGTGCTTGTGTGTGAATATCAGCTCCTCTAGCGTTCACCACGGCGTCTAATCACAGAGCACAGACTCGGAGGCAACACTGTGGCACCGATAGCACCATGGAGTAGTTCTTCATTTTCTTTGATGGATTCTGCATCCTGGTTGGAGTGTAAGGAGACAGCAATAGCGCGGTAAGTTGAAAGATGAGATAAGGCGCGAGCTCGGAGGGACGAGATGATCCGCTGCTGTGCTTCTTGCAACCTGCCATTGTGCGTCGCGTGCTTTGCCTGTTACGTCTAATTTCCGTGTTAATATATTCAGGAGACTTGTTGTGTATGAGGTCGTATCATTTTTGCAGTTACATACGGGAAGGATCGTAAAGCCGGATCCTAAAAATAATTTGTTTTGAGGGGATAACGGTATATTGCATATTAGAGACGAGCATGTTTTCCCAGGGAGCTTCCCCTGTGTGACTAGGGAAGATCTACACACACACACACACACACACACACACACACACACCTGTCTCCATAGCGTGCTTCGTCCATGGAATATTTTACTCTGAGTTCCATTTATCACCTGAAATATTGTATATTGCCAATTGATTAAATCTGTTTTGTTTTATTTTTACCCATAACATTTCACCAGACATTCGACCATGCATAGAAGGTTAAATGTAGCATCCAAAGGAGTTACTTGGTGTGGTCCAGCGAGGAAACCCTTAAAGGTCTTGTCAAGAACCGAATAATAAAGGTTTTCCTTTCCACAAATGTTGAATCTTTAAAATTTAAGTACCATTGATCAATCCAAAGATCCAGTGTGTGACCCCTCTCCCCCGACAAGTGTGTCATTAAACCAAGCAGCATGATGCTGGGTGAAGATATGATGCTTGTAGATCTTTTTGTTTTGTAAAAAAAAACATTCTTCATTCATTCATATATCATGTAAAGTCACTGCTTTAGTCAGCATCACAGTGGATCCAGAACTGTTCTTGGTAACACTGGGCATGGATCAGGGTGACACTTTGAATGGGGCACCAGTTCAACACAGAGCAGGATGCACACACATATTCACCCCATAGGGCAATTTGGCATATATAGCCAGTCCTCTTATACCGGCATGCCTTTTCGAGGTGGATGTAAACCAAATAACCCAGACGAAAGCTGCATGGAAACAGTGAGAACATGTTAAACTCCACACAGATAGTAACCCAAGCCCATCATGCTACCAAAAATACTTCCTTTTTAAAAGTCCTTCTGTCGATGGTTTATAGTGAATCCCTAGCTCCATGTTTAATCCTTTTTAAGATGGCTTTGTCACTCATGATCCATTCCCGTCACACTTCATGGAGTAATGTCATTGCCCACACTCTGTTTCTTATTGCTCTTGAAGTAGTGGTAGGTACTGTATGATAATTATTACGTTTTTGGGAAACTCAGAATGGCCTGTCTTGTGAGTGTTTTGTTTATTGTTCAGAGGACACTGACTAATGCACCAATACCACTTTTTCCATTTTTAATATAATACCTTTTATCAGTGTTCTAGGGATTGGCTGATATCTGATATTGCCATCCTGATAGCTACAGAAGCTTGCAGAGACTTGGCACAGTTACTTGGCACAAGTTTGGGAAAACATTATTACTGTGATGCTGCTGTGCTTTAAGACCGTTTATGTCCTCTGATCATGTGCTTGATCTGATCAGGTTTTTATGGCACACGACACATCTGTGTATTGGATTGAAAGACGGCAACCTAAGCCGAAACCGGTCCAGTGTTCCAGACCAGTATCTGCCCTAATATTTATACTTGTTATAGGCTCATAACTTCTTTTTAAGCCCAGAGCCATTAATGAACCTTGAAGCACCACTCTCATACTCGTGGTTCTGTTAGATGTCTCAATAAACCCATGATTAAACAGTGCCCAATTCTGCCAGAATGTTGGCTATCCAGGTACTCCCAGAACTACTTGACCATCTGATTTTGCCCTTGGACGAGTCCAGCAAGAGAGCTTGCAAAAACCTCAGCCTTGAAATCCTAGTTGACCATAAAATGATCCTTAAGAGTCTTACAAGTCCTTAAGATTAAGGCCCGTAATATTTCAGTTCTTTCAAGACAAACAGTGTTGGATTTTGTTAATAGACATCACCATATGTACATTTAACATGCAACATGAAACTATTTTAAAGTCTAAAATAAAATAACCTAACCTAAAATAAAAGTTATTATTGATTAAGGTGAAACTGTAAAGTAAGGCAGAACAGTTACATGGAAGCTGAATATGGAAGTAAAAGTAAAAATATTTTTACATTTATATACATATATTATATACATTTATTTTTATATTTATAATATTTTCAGTTACATTTTTGTGTAAATTTCCAACACTAATTATACATTTTTGGATTCTTTGCTGATACTTTACTCCTGAATACTACAAGCTGTTATGCGGGTTAATTTCAGATTGCAGTTTTTCAAGCTAACTCATCTTGACTTCCTTGTAGATTTTGGCTAATCTCAGTTTACATGATCAGGCTAACTCAGAAAATCCTGCTTTCTGGAGCAGACCCCTGGAGATTCACTGTCCTACACTATTTCACTGCTCAGAGCACACCTAATGTAACCCAATCTAGCTCCAGAATTGAGTTCCTGCCTGAATCTAACACACTTCCTACAACAGATAAGGTAGATTGATGATCTGGAACATGAAACACTAGAAAGTTCACAGGAATGCAGATCGTGGCTTTCGTAAGATTTAAGTGACCAACAAAGTGACTGATCTCACCAAGTGAGATCAGTCGTTTTCCAGAATTTTCTTTTTGCACAAGCTCTTTGGGTAGCTACAGTGAGTGTGAATCTGTTCAGTTCAGGTTGTAACTAAACTCTTCATGGTTAGATTGGTGGTCATTGGTTTTCTGATTACAGAAATGACCCTTCAGGGAGACCTAGCTGTGTATAGCAAGAGTTTAGCACAGCTTGTTCATTTTTCCTTGTCAAACACACCTGCTGTGTGCTAATCTGCTAATGATCAAGTTTCTAAACTGTGTTTTCAGGAAGAGCAACTGCCAAGCTTTTGAACCATGTGGAGAGGATCACTTAAAGCTGAAATGTGAACCTGTGGTTTTGGTCAACCATATGTCACACTTCAGTTTGGTATTGATTTGGTTTAAGAAAGAGAGGTTTTTCTGTCGGTTCGAATGTTATTTTTGTCTTAGCTAGTGTTAGCTACCAACATTCGGTGTAGCTAAATGCATCTGACTATACAACAGTCCATTTAACAAATTTCACTGTTTCTATTTCTTATTGTATAAAGTTGGAAATGGTTACTATTCTAGAGTAGAGCAACATTATCAATGGACGTAGCAGAAGATACATTTTTTGAATCCTTGTCAGATAAGGATGAAAAGGAAGAAGGGAAGCCATTTTCACCAGGCAAGCCTTTAACAGGAATATTCAAATCAACATGAGCTAACTATTCAGCTAGAAACCAGGCTATAAAAGGCTATGAATGTAGTTCTTTGGGATCTCTTTTCACCAAAAGAAACACATTTTGACCGTAAACTGTCAGTTGCTCAATATTAATTTATTGTTTATAGAACCATTTTATCAAAGCAATATTGCACTCAGAATCATGCAGAATATTGGCATGGCTGTGACTATCTGTAGTCTCCTGCTCATATTCAGTATATTCTTAATAAGTACACTCTTACTCATGCCGTAATGCTTAATTATACCCCAGGGCTGTCTTATATTCTTATTTGTCAGAAGGTTTGATTAGACTCTGTAGAAGTTCTGGCTATATTAATGCTTGTTTTAATACAATATGGATTCTAGAGTAACAAAGTACCCAGGGATTTGAATGGCACAGACAGTCCACATGAATTATGTATGTATGAATGTGTGAATCTATCTATCTATCTATCTATCTATCTATCTATCTATCTATCTATCTATCTATCTATCTATCTATCTATCTATCTATCTATCTATCTATCTATCTATCTATCTATCTATCTCTGATATGGGAAGAGTAACAGAAACCTCCTTTCGCTTTTACCTATTTTGTTTTTGACATTTGCACCTACTTATTGATTAGAACTGGGAAATATTGTACCCGTCAAATACTTTATTATTTAGTAATTATAAGCAAGAAAAGCTCTTCCAGACAGCCATCTAATACACAATTTCGCGCACTAGAAGATTAAGGGCACTCTGTAGGATCCTAGGTGTTCATCTGAAAGGAAATCTCTCACAGGATAGTACAAATTTGTTGTTGACAATAATGCAGAGATCAGCTGGTCAATAAATGTGCAGAATTCTCCGAGTTGTAAGTATAAAAGTACAGGATCTCAGTGGGTTGCAGTAGTAGACATTTCCTCTTAACTAGGTATATAGTTATAGGTATGTAATTTATAGCCTCTTTCCCACTGGGTGTATTTAAATACAGTACAGTGTGAAACATAAAGGATCTGTATCTGAGGATTAAAACAAGAACAAGGTAATAAAATACACTCTTGAATATGTTTCTGGCTCAACAGCCAGCTCAATTAGTGTTATTGCATAACATGGGATTTGTTTGTATGCTGTACAAGTGGAGGGTTGCTGCCATCTCATGCATTTAAACACTACATTAGCACTAATCTATTGAACCGTGGGAAATAATCTGCTGTTCAGGGATGTGGTTCATGTTGGCCACCGAAATGGTGAATTCATTTTGAATCAGCTTGTTTTAATGGTCAGTGATGTGAAGTTGGAAAGTACTGGTCCACTCCACTTGTTTGAATGAATTACGATAAACAGTGTTCGCTTTTTATTTTCTTTTTGGCTTTTCTGTGCCTTTTGCCTGCAGCCTATGACGGGTGTTTCCATGACTGGTGCTTGTAACTCTTTAAAATTGAATATATGAAAAATGATTTTTTACAACATTGAATCATGTCTGCATTAAAAATTCAGTTGTGTGTTAACCCAATCTTGTTTTATACTAGATTTCCTTGCTACATTTTGCTGTTAAATAAGTTGGTTTGAGAAATAGCAGACATACAAAATGTGCTTAACTAGTGTCAATGAGGATGGACATGAAGGCATTTCGGACATTCTAAAGATTACAATTATTTTTTAAATAATAATTTTACTATCAGTCTATAATTTCAGTAACATGGTTGTACATCTAGAGTGACCTCATCAGTCAATACCACAATATACTGTATATAAAAAAGAAACTTATTAGAGAAGGTTTTTTTCTTCTACTCATGATCTTCATTCAGATGATGCAGCTTCCTGTTAGATCTTGCCTGGTTTATTGCATTTCCAATACTGCTGGGGTTTTTATTACGACTGAGTGACTACATAACCATGTTCCTCCAGAGGTTCCTGTACCGTCACACAACAAAAGCCTATTTCTTCTTCTTCTTCTTCTTCTTCTTCTTCTACTTCTTCTACTTCTTCTTCTTCTTCTGCTTTTCCCTTTGGGGTCACCACAGCGAATCATCTCTCTCCACCTATCCCTATCTTCTGCATCCTCAACACTTGCACCCACCATCTTCATATCCTCATTTATTACATCCATATACCTCCTCTTTGGCCTTCCGACACCTTTCTCCAGTCTGCCTACACTTGCTTCTTTACCTCTTTCCCACACTCTCCATTAGTCTGGACTGTTAACCCCAAGTACTTAAACTCCTGTACCTTCTTCACCTCTTCACCCTGTAATCTCACTGTTCCACTTCCCTCCCTTTCATTCACACACATGTACTCAGTCTTTCCCCCTGTTCAAACATGTGAACATTCCAAATATTTCATGGGGAGAATGTACGTTTCTTTAAATAATCTATAATGGTTGACTCATGGGGTGGTTACGGTGACTTAGTGCCACAGTTTAGCACATTTAACTCGCACCTCCATGGCTGGTGGTTCGATTTCCACCTTCACCCTTTATCCATGGAGTGTGCATGTTGTGGACATTCTCTGGATACCTTGGTTTCCTTCCCCAGTCCGAAGACATGCATTGTAAGCTGATTGATATCTCTAAATTGTCCGTAGCGTGTGAATGTGATTGTGCCCTGTGGTGGGGTGGCATCCTGTCTAGGGTCTCCCCCACATTGTGCCATGAATCTCTTTGAATAGTCTCCGGGCTCCCTGCATAGGAGGCGGTACAGAAAATGGATAGATGGGCTGACATTTGGAAAATAATGTTTTTAAGCATGAGGTGGTAAAAAAAGTGTTGATAATGAAGGGTTTTAAAGTTGATGATTATATTTCTAGGTAAAGTGTTGTTATAGGGGTTGGGATGTGAACTGAAACATTCAATACACACTTTACTTATACCCACAATGTATTTTACCTTTACTTTCTATACAGTGCATTTACTTTGCAAATGTTGTATCAGTGGGGACACAAATGGCACCCTGACATAGAATTGAATAGAATAGAATGTCTTTATTGTCACTGTAACATGTACAATGGAATAAAAAATGCTACCCAATCAGTGCATCACCATTATATTATAAAACTAAAAAAGGAGCATAAAAACATGGCTTTTGTTGTGTTGTAAGTGACGGTACAGGAACCTCTGGAGGAACATGTTTATGTAGTCACTCAGTTGTAATAAAAACCCCAGCAGTATTGGAAATGTAATAAACCAGGCAAGATCTAATGTTCCTTAGGTGTGAAGTCCAGTGCAACATTGACTAGACACCAGAAGATTAATGGCTCTGAGTCTGCACAATAGCAGGTTTTACATATCCACCGAGAAGCCGCTGTTCTATCTCACACAGATTCTCTGAGGCAGTTAATGTAAAACACCTCAGTCAAGTTTTTAATTACCCGGCATTTGAACTGCATACGGGATGCTGCCTTTCTCTGCAGAACGGCTTTACCAGGCATGCTCTGACTTCCCTGTGTGAGTCAGTAATGGATTTTCTCCTATTGTTAGATCAGGGTGAATGTAAATAGATATTGAAGTACAGAGGTCTTGAGGCATTTTATTTGTGTGTGGAGCTTGGCTTTCACGCCAGCCAGAAAAGGTTTATACAGAATTCTGCTCGCTTGCCCGAGTCCCTTATTAGTATGCCTTCATTTTGTAAACAGGTCAAATGGATAAACACAGCATTTCACAATGCTTTTTTTTTCTCTTCAGTTGTTCTGGACTAAAATTGTATTTGGTTTCTAAATAAAACATGAAGATTTTGCATTATTATTTTTTTAAACACATTTCCAGTCCTTTACAGATTAGTACAGTTCCCCTGCTCTTAACATCTCTAAGTGGGCTTTCATTCTGGCAGTTTAGTTCGAGCCAAAGCACAATTTGTATGAAAAAATGCTGGAACTGGAGTTGCAATTCCCATGAAGGTGAACGCAACTCATACTTGGTCTCGTTTGGTCAGGAAGTAATTTAACTTGCACATGTGTTTTAGTTGATGGTGATATTATTAGTTTCCGTCTGCCGTGTGTGTGGCATGGAAACGTTGTGGGACTCAAAAGAGTTGAGGTGCCTTATTTAGTTACGGGAAAAGAAAACTCCAAACATTAAGACCTCTTTTGCATTGGTAAGGGCAAAATGAAAGAAGTCAGGGTTCAAAAGAACCTCAAAAAAGCAACAACTTTGTAAGCAATACTTAAAATTAAGACTTGTGTAAGAACTGGCAAAAAATAAGACACAAGTGTCGTTCACTCTGCTGCGCATAACAGCACTTAAATAATAATATAATAAAAAATGGTGAGTCACATTGTGTTCTCCATGCACCTTGCATTTATATTTACATCAGACTTAAATTTTTATCTCACGTTATGCAACTGAGGGTTAAGGGCCTTGCTCTAGGGCCCAGCAGTGGCAGCTTGGTGGACCTGGGATTCAAACTCCCAACCTTCCAACATCTTAAACACTGAGCTCTGCCCTATATGAACACAAAAGCATCATGGTTTTATAGAAGTGAGCCTGAATTCAGACCAACACTGAAGATGTGCCAGGAATAAACACACTCAGATTTTTACAGCGGTGAACGTACAGTGAAAAGCACCTATGTGTGAGGGGTCACAACAACTTGGCACCGGTTTTACGCCGGATGCCCTTCCTGATGCAACCCTCCTATTTTTATCCGGGCTTGGGACCTTGTGTTAGACTGCTGAACTAGTCTAACACAATCTGCACTTTATATGCAATGTAAAGAAGATGAGTGTCATTATCATGTGCAATGGTGGACAAACGGCTGTCAGGCCATCAGTTGTCACTTCATTCATGGTTATCTGACGGTTTTAGTTCTGCAACCAGAGAACGTAAAAACTCTACTTTAGGATCTGATCTGGCTCCTACCATGAGATTCGAGGTGTAGTTTAATTATCAAAGTTTTGTTGCATGCATTAAATAAAGAGAAATATACACATATATTGTTGTGAAATTGAACGGTCAGAGTGTATGTAAGCGCTGACTGAGACGTCTATGCCGGAAGCTGGTCATATGAATTAGAACAGGTTTGAATGGATACTAGGAAACATTTCCAGAAGCAGGAATGTGATGGGGAAACAACAAAATAACAGTACAGTGCAGCACAAAAACTGTTATATAAGTCTATAATGACACACAATTACCTCACATTTAAACACTTCATTGAGCAAAAATGAAGACACCATCCCGACTCAAATAACGTCTTTATGTGCGAAAAGAGAACACCACAGCTCATAGCCGAAATATTAGCCTTTTTATTGAAGCTGTGAACATGATTCTTCATCACCAAAGACATTATCAAGAGAAGATAATGGATAAAATCTATAGCTACATAAAGTCGCCCCTTCCAGGTATTCTTCTACATCTATTCCTTATGTTTTCTAGCTTTCCACAGCTTATCAATGTGCATACTTGTCATACTTTTGAGTTAGTGACTGATCTTTAGGGCTGGGTAGCACATGGCAGCTTTGACGCAATGCAAGCTCATCAAATTTATGATTTCTCCAACCCTGATTTGGTCATCGTGGTGTCATGCTTGGCAGCGTAGACTGACGCATACACTGTTATTACCCTTATAATGAGCTTATTACCTCAACCATGACCTGAGCAGATCTTAATGCATCAATATTCATTTCGCAAAGTGTCCTGGGTGGTTGTCCATTAACTGATAAAAGTTTCCAGCACATGATTTAGTGATATAATAATGTAATCATGTGTAATTATGTATATTGTTTATATACAAAACATTATTATTATTATTATTACCCCTCACTCCATCTGAAAGAGGAAAAAAAATCGGTCCCCACTCCACATTGGCTGTTTTCCCAGCTCTCTCTATAGGCAGCTCATGATCGTCAGTGTCTGTGATTGTGTGCTTACTGCTATCACATTACCCTGATGGCAGTAGGTAGACTTGCTGATTTGCTGGGTTTAGATGGAGCTGAGTCATGGCCAGTCCCTCAGGAGAAGAGTTGATCACTGTCACAGATATACATGACTACTCTAGAGACAGGTGCAGAGATTTGATGCGTCAATGAGGAACGACAGAGGGTGACTTTACCTACTCATACCACACATCGAGAAATTTCAAGCTGTACCTCTCTGGGTTACTCTCACGCAACCAGAAATAATGCTGTGTTTGGGTAAATAACATCAACTTGACTTGGAATTTCTACTCAGAAAGTTGGGAAGATGTCCTCAACCATGAACCTGAAACTCTGAGCAGAACCATATGGTTATTTGCGAATTTACTACTACTGCAATATTCCTTGGGATCAGTAAGTATCTATCGGTCTGTCTGTCTGTCTCTCTACATTTTTTGTTTCATATATTTTTGATCACTAATGGTAGCTTTTTTAATGATGGCATGTTTTTCATGTGCGTATATTGTTTTTCACCATTTTGTAGCTCAAAAAGCTGAGCCCAAAAATGACATAAATTCGACTTTAGCTAGTTTAGTTGAATGTAGCATTAATGCTACACCAGGTTTAGCCTGGTAACCATAGATAGAAATGAACTGGTCTTTAACCATAGACAAAAATGACCTGAAATTGGGTTAAATGTCCTTATAGTTATCTCAACCTGAATAATAAAAGAACACCTCAAAAATAATTATGTAATTATTACGATTATTAATTATTTACACGACATATTAGTAGATTGTAGATTATGAATGTCTGTATAGAATAATTGAAGCCATAACATAAGGTTAAGCAATAATCCTGGCAGGAAAATTCATAATTTGTAAAGACATATAAGATTCTTTAAAAAATTCCTAAGGGGTTTTCTGTGTAGTTAAGGGTTTATAGCTTTCTAACACTCTCTAAAAAAGAAAAGACTCTCTTATAGGGTCCTATAGTAAAAACCTTAAGAAAGCTCAATAGCGGCTTGAAGATGCTACACATAACCCGTTTGTACTTATCTGCATCTAGTGTTTGTTTTATGTAAGAGTTGGTTATGTATCAAGAAACACTGGTAATATTGTAGTAATGGATACTACAGAATAGTAGATTTACAACATGGACACTTTCTGTCTTTTATTCAGTGGTAGATAGATTTTGTGTTCCCAAGATAGACTGTCGTCAACGTTTATGTGGGTCAAAATTGATTTCAGCAACACAAATCTGGAGAAGGCAAGGGCATAAATACATACAAACAGTCTACAACTGAACATAATTTTCGAAAAAGTACTGTTTCAAATATTGTGATTTTATTGTAAATCGTGAAGTAAGGTTAAGGAATTGCACTGTAAGCATGCACAGAGAGAACAAAAGATCTTCCTCAACATGAGCACCAAGCCTTGCTAAATCTGTCCCGGACAGCTGCAGCTTCTTTTCCCAAAGGACGGAATACAAAATAATCACTTTCTTGATCTAAATCTAAAATGCGAGCATCAAATGAATCATACTGTTTTCTGAGCATGATGGTTTTAGACAGTTCAGAAGATCTCCAGCAAGTCCTGGTGTGGTAGAGCTGAAAGGAAAGTGCTGTGGTGTGTGAGTTAAGGTGATGACAGAAGGGTGTGTAAAGGTGGCGGCAGAAGGTGAGTGCTCTGATACTTTACACATTGGAGCTAAGTTTAGATCTGAACTGACACGTACATTGCCACAATTAGGAGAGAAAAAGCCTCCTGCTGGAGCTGTGCCAAGGACATGAGGAAAGAGATGATGATGACAGTAGGCATTATGTACGGTGAGTCATATCAGCATTAGACACAGCTACGTTTACTCACCAGGTACACGCTTTTATCTGAAGCAACTTCCAAGAGAACTCAAATGCATCATCAATGAACACTTTTGATCAGACATTTCTTTCTAGGTTTTTATTAAACTGTGTAAAGCATATCGCTACCAGATTTGTAGCATAGTGGTTAAGGAGTTGGGCTACTGATTGGAAGGTTTAAGGGTTTAAATCCCAGGTCCGCCAAGCTAACGCTGTTGGGCCCCTGAGCAAGGCCCTTAACCCTCAATTGGTCAGTTGTATAGAATGAGATAAAAATGTAAATAGCTCTGGATAAGGGCGTCTGCCAAATGCTATAAATGTAAAGAATAGCACACAACGGGGCATGCTGTTCTGGGAAAATAATCACACAAGAAAATGTATTTTTCTTACGGTAACTTTATATTACAACAATTGTGTAACATAATATTTTAGGATTCTTTACTAATTACAGTACTAGGCCAATTGTATCAAGTCCCCAAGATAAAATGACCGAATGATCTGGAAAAATAAAAGTTATTTTAATACATTCATATCTTTTTGCCCCCTTTTTTTGAAAGTCTGTTCATTTTAATGATTATTATAATTGCTTTAGGCGGCACGGTGGCTTAGTGGTTAGCACATTCGCCTCAAACCTCCTGGGTTCGAGTCTTGCTCACGCTCACTGTGTGTGTGGAGTTTGCATGTTCTCCCCTGCTTGGTGGGTTTCCTCTGGGTGCTCCAGTTTCCTCCCATAGTCCAAAGACATGCTTCTAGGCTGATTGGAGTCTCTGAATTGCCCGTAGTGTGTGATTGAGTGAGTGTGTGTGCGTGTGTCCTGCGATGGGTTGGCACTCCGTCCAGGGTTTATCCTGCCTTGATGCCCAATGACGCCTGAGATAGGCACAGGCTCCCCGTGACCCGAGGATAGATCGGATAAGCGGTACAGACAATGAAATGAAATGAAAAACAATTGCTTTATCATTTTTAAATGGTACCACTGCCAAGCTGGCATTGTTGAGCCTTTGAGCAAATCCTCTCTACTCCTGTGTTGTTTCATAGCTGAAGCTGTACTTGGACCTCAATTTTCTGAGAAGCTAGGATGGGCTAAAAAAGGAATTTCAGTGTTCTTCTGACACAAGACACCACAAATAACACTTACTCAATTACAATAAAAAAACTACAGGCATGAGTATTGTAACTTTTTTTTCACTAGGTTTGACCAAGAATCACTTGTATTCAAAATCACTCCAGTGTATCTGCCTGCATATTAAAAGTGACAGGTAATCAGTCATTTCCCTGTTTTGGTCAAGTCTCAGTTGTTGTGATTTATGTAATAACATCTGGATCCAGTCCAGAATATCAAGATAGATAGTACATTATACCTGAAGGGCCTCACCTTGTCACATCTCTGTAGTGTTTCTATTTACCAGAGGGATTTGGCTGGCTTGTATTTGCGGTACTTCCTTTTCCCAAACAGAAGGACTTCAATTCAATTTCCAGGCGTCTGGGAATCGAGGCTATGCAATTACCGAACAGAAGAGCTGACAAATGAGTGCTGGAAGAAATCATTTTTAATGAAGTTGTTTTCATTTACTCTTTCACTTAAAACCGCTGCAGCAGCTTTTGCTTTCATTGTTGTGTAATCATGATGATTTAGTGTTTCCTTCTACTTAAAGCGTATATCCTGATTGATTATTGTGGGCAATTCAAAATACCACAACTCTCATATGACTTATTTACTATCAGTCATTTCAATCCTTATCTCTTTATCTATGTTTAATCGATTAGTAATATATTGTGGTTTTCACACTGTAGCTATATTGTGTTTTCTGGTAATAATATACATTTTGAAAATGCAAAAAAAATGCAATTAAACAATTGTTTTTAATTAAGAAATGAGACTATTGAATAATTTGCTCATCCTTGGCTAATATTATGCCTGTTGTTGATTTATTTATTATTGGTGCTATGTTCTGTTATAGAGGAACTGTTGACTAAATGCCTAGCAGCCCAAACATCTTTTTGTTGAGTCTGAAATTGTCTTGCCAAGCTGATTATGTTTTGTTGAGTCATTTGTTGTGTTTGGAAATTGTTATTAAGGAGATTTTTTCCTCATTAAAGTAAACGGAGTATGTGAATCATTTCATTGTCGCTGCACTAAATCACAGCTGCTTTGTAGCATTTTGAATGTGATATTTTTTCTTGCGTTCCTCTAAATAAGAGTTGTTTACCAGGTCATTTTTTTAGGTTTAGGAGATTTATTTTAGGTGCAAGCTATTTGTGAAACTACAAGCCAATCACGATTTGCTGTAGCTAAGCTACAACCAAGCTAATCATTTGATAAAATAGCTAGTTTCCCTACAAGCTCCTAGCTAAAGCTACTTTATCAGTAACATGACTGTGGCGCTCATAGCATTGTCATGTAATTGTACAAAGTAAAAATGTCAGATTTTGCTTTTAGACTTGGAAAATACTCAGTTATGCAGTTACTTTTCTATCATGAAAAGAAAAAGACAAAAAATACAGAGGGTAACGTCAGATATGCCTGCTTCAGGTAGAAATATCCAGCTAGCTAGTAATGTTAAGGCTTAATAGCATGCTCCATCAAAGGAGTTTAGTGCTTAATCACATTCGTTTGACAGAAAATCTCAGCATTCTACAATAATCAGAAACACTAAACATTGTTCCTGATGAATATTAGAATTTGTATGTAGTTTGATGACTGATTATGTGAACAGGGAAAAAGTAGCGGTTAAGCTAGGTTATTAGAATGGTAGCATATACCGTTATGCTTTTTTTCTGTTGAAATAGGCCTTTCTTTTCTGTTGAATTCTTTTCATTCAGTAGAAATGAAATGTGTTTTCTTATGTAGCAGCTAGTTAGGTTTTGTGTGCTTTGTGTTCCCACTGAGGCTGCAGCACTAAATAAATGCTCTCCATGAGGCTAGTTGGTATTTAGTTTTACACATTAAACATATTGGCAGGTGGCAGGCACCCTCTAAGAGTTTCAAATGATTTTCTGTTTCTTTTTTTACATTTATAAACTGTGTTACACTTAAATTAGCTAGCAGAAAGGAAAGGAAAGTTGCAGGGTAGCACGGTAGCGCAGTGGGTAGCACTGCTGCTTCACAGCTTCAGGGTCTCCAGAGTAATCCTGAGCTTGGGTTACTGTCAGTGTGGAGTTTTTGCAAACCACTGTCATGTTCTATATGAATGTGCAACATGACATCAGCAACAAAAACATATTTAAAATTTGCCATTTTTCGCTTGAATTCTTGCAAAGAAAACAACAAAACAAAACAGGTTTTGTTTCCCAGGTTCCCTCCAATGTTTGTTATATCTACACTAAGAAACTATAAATATATTTCAATGGGCAAATGTTCTGTTTCTTTTTTAATCTTGGCTAGACTAATTTTCTTGCCAAAATCATGTTTTATGCAATGGTGTGTCCAATGCAGTCAGTCTGTGTAAAGATGGCTAAAACATTGTTAGCTAAGTGGGTTTTTCTCACACAGTGAATGCCAAGCTTTAATAAAGATGCAGGATAGCTCTGAGCTATAGGGAAAGCCTGATCAATTTTGATAAAAGTACCCATAGATTGTCGCAGCACATAAGGGAAGATATTAACTCACAAGTGGATAAATACCTGGCTAGCTTTCACAAGAATGGTGAGGTTGTATGCTAGGTCAAATCATGGTAGATTGTGTGGTGTCAGAAACCTAGCTCTTCTCCATTAGGTGTTGGTTTATTGTAATGAAATGTATTACATATCATCTAACTAGGTTAAAATGTCTTGTTGCTCTTGAGTCTCTTGTTTGCGCCGGTTGATGGTGTTCGCATTTTAGCCTTAACTTTAGGCCTTTCTGCCATTCAACTCTTGAAAACCAAGTTCTAACACTATAAATGTACCAAATGTGACCCGTACTGAATTATGACAATGATAGAGTGCATTTGCTGTCCATTTTATTCTTTGTAAGGAGTTGTAATAGTTTTATTAACTGACTGTCACCTCCTGTGTTAGCATGATTAGCTAAATGGGAGTTAGTTAGCCTTTTCTTCAAAGCTTCTTTCTCACTGTAAAACTATCAGACTTTGCAGATTGTGTGGTGTTTTCAGCCAAGTTTTCTTTCTTTTTCTGAACAGATTGATATGAGGGTGGAGAGCAGGGGCGATGGGGTGTGTCTATAAAAAGAAGCCGATGTAAACGCAAACATGCAAGCTGTCACCACCCACAAACAGGCTTTTTCATAGCCATGTAATACACTTGTACTGAGGTCATGGCATAGCAATTATCTTATCATCTTGTTCTACATATTTTCTAGGCAATTTGTGTGTGTGTGTGTGTGTATTGTTTCAAGTGACAACTGTCTCGTTGCCATGTTTCCTTTCAATTAGCCAAGTCCAACAGCTCTTTACAGTGTGTAAGCACTCCCTTTTAACTGCTGACTAATTAGCATTTTTAGACTTGCACCAGTATTTGTTTTACAAATGGAAATTAAAAGACTGAGTGATTCCATACTTTTCTCCTCTTTATGCCATATGCCAAGTCTTTTTATATTAACAGCCTTTTATATTAATATGTATATGTATATATTTATATGTATGTTTCACAAAGCTTGGATGGTAAGCTATTGAACAAAACCTTTTTATGGCATGTCTGTGATTTTTCATATCTGTGATTTTATTGTGAACGTACACTACCAGTCAAAAGTTTGGACACACCTTCTAATTCCATGGTCTTTCCTGATGTTTATTTCTTTCTACATTGTAAAACAATGCTGAAGGCGGCCGAAATACACAATAATCTCGTTTGAACAGTTGATATTGAGATATGTCTGCTACTGATGCTCTGTAAAGCCTTCATAACGGCTCTAATCTGAGGTGCTGTTAATTGGTGATTTCTGAGGCTGGTCACTCTCAATGAACTTCTCCTCTGCAGCAGAGGTAAGTTTTGGTCTTGCTTTACTGGGATGGTCTTCATGTGAGCCAGTTTCATCATGGTGCTTGATGGGTTTTGCAAACGCACTTGACAATACTGTTCTTGCAAGAACTATTCCAGAACACCTGACCTTCGTGTCTTAAAATAACAACTGACTGTTTTTTGTTGTCATTACATATGGATTACTTAAGTCCATGTGTGTTATTTCATAGTTTTGAAATCTCCAGTATTGTTCTAGAATGTAGAAAATAAATCCCTAAACAAAAAACATTGAATTAAAAGCTGTGTCCATACTTTTGACTGGTAGTGTATCTAACTGACCCAAGTCAATCCCTTTGATTAACCCTATGATGTCTTTTGTTGCTGTTTTTCATTGAGTGAATTTATCATTGAAAATCAGATGTTAGCCAGTAGTGGGCTTTAAAACATTTGTCTGTGGTCTAGGAAAATCCCATTAAACAGGTATTGCTTTTTCATTCACTGTTAGTAGCCATGGTATATGAATAAATAAACCATATTTAATTAAATGGTGTTTCCTGTTGACAAATTCCTTCAGTCGTTTCCCCTCCATTCATCATTCTCTTCTGTCTCTTGGCATTTTGTGGAATATCAGTCATTATAGTTCTATCTGGTTTGTGCATTAATTTGACACATTTTCTCTTTTGTCTTTCAGACCATCATCGACGTGACCTTGTTGGGAAAATGGCCTCGGACAACATACAGCGGAGTTACTCCATCATACCGTGCTTCATATTCGTGGAGGTGAGTTTTTGTGTGTTGGTATTTGGAAAGTGTTACATGATGCTGATGAGTTTGTTTTTCAGTTGTTTATTTGCATCCTCAGTTGTGATTCAGGGCTTGCTGCCACTTTTTATTCTCTACACAGTGAAAACTTTTTTTGACTGTGCTGGTTGGGTTGTTTAATTAAAATGTGTGGTGAATCCCCTTGATCGCTGAGGACAGTCAACACTTCAAAGCTGCCTTCGCATCAAGAGACTTGCTCTGCATATATCATTTCTAGCGGGTTTTGTATGCTTGAGAAGCTGTACAATGCTGATACAGCGCCATCCTTTGCATGCTTAGACCCATGCAAGGTCATGTTCAGAGCAAGTTGCATGGGTTGCATTTGGCAGTCCTTTGGATGGCTTTACACACCAACACATGAAGACACCATTGTCCCCTTTCTGACATTTCAGTTTATCATTGTTGGTCTCAGATTTTTGCCACCTAAATAACTCCCCAGCTGTCAGACGCTATTGATTTTTGTCTCTCTTATCACCCTGGAGGAAAACTGAGCTGCTTGACATTACTTGTCTTGCCAAACTGTCCTAGTGCCAGGATAACAACTTGAGGTATTGTGTATGTATGTGTGATTCCATGATTGGTGTTTTATTTGTGTCCTAATGATATACATTTAAAAGAAGAAACAGTGTAAAAATATGACTGACCGTTAATCTCATATGTGCTTGTTGAACATCCCATTTCAGATTTAATCCTCCTTTGCTGTTATAACCTCCTATAATAACCTCCACTCTTCTGGAAAGGCTTTCCACTAGATTTTGGAGAGTGGCTGTAGGGATTTATTTAGCTACAAGAGCATTAGTGAGATCAGGCAAGAAGGTCTGTGGTGCGGATGTGGTGTTCCAGTTTATTCCAAAAGTGTTCAGTGGGATTGAGGTCAGGGCTTTGGCAAACCATGTCTTCATGTGTGTAGAGGTGCATCGTCATACTGGAACAGGTATGGGCCTCAGTGAAATGTAATGCTACAGCGTACAAAATTGTATGCGTCCAACTTTGTGCTGACAGTTTAGTTTACATATAGGTGTGATGGTTAGGTGTCTGCAAACCCAGCCATATAGTGTAGGTAGAGTGTCAGAGAGTGTGGTGTGTGTGCATATTTCCGATAAATAACCTAATAAATAAATAGAGCTTAATAAACCTATGTACAGCACTTGAAAAGCAATATTTTTCCAGCCCATTGTCCTTCACTTGGAAACATAATTAATAAAATACTTAACAGTTATTACTTTTGGTATTATTGGTATTACTATTAATGTGTGACTCTATTTCACGAGTCATCCATTATTGTTTATGAAAAATGCACGTTTTAGTGTCCAACAACATTCACTTAATCCTGCTATCTGAACACCTTCACCCCTATGAAATATGTGTAACATTCTGCAAGTCACACGTTGACCAGGAAGTGGCTTTAACTGAATTTCCTGAGGATCACGAGACGAAGAGAAGTACAACCTTGTTACCTAGATTATAGACTGAAAGTTTATTGCAAAGGTTATTACAACATTCTTAATCTCCTCATGTCATTAACCAAATTTTGTGTGTTTGCGATTTCAAACTCACTAAAACTCAACCCTGTTACTGTACTTTTACCACGTTACTCATTTAAGAGCAAACGTAATCTTGTAAAGTAGATATATCATTGCCTGAAGTTAAGGTTAAATCATTTTATATTGTGTTGAGAAGAATAAAAAAATAAATAAATAAAGATCTTAAGTTACAAGGGATAAAAGACACTTGTGCTGCAATGCAAGGTTGTATCACTGGAGACTGTCACAGCAGTAACTAACACACACTGATCATCTTGTTGAAGTTCCTCTACCGCTGTGAAAGCTAGAGCTGTGTTTCAATTTCACAGACTCCGACAAAACTGTTGTGCATTTCTCCATCCACGCATCTTCACCCGTTTGTACTATTCCCCAAGCTGCCTACATGCTAAATCTCTGAAAGCATAACAGGAGGGATACTGTCATAGCTAGCACTGACATGAAAATGTTTGAAATGTTTCTGCCTGTTTAGTGTTTAGTGTAGAATGCAGAAAAACGTGCTTATATGGCTTAAAGATACAGAAAATATATTATGCTAAACTTGTTATTGACCTCACCGCAGTTATCACTGTTATTTTATTAGTGCTGCCTTTTTTTTTTAAATAAGGCTAATTTTTAATTACACCTTGCAGACATAAAACACCCCCACTGTGTATCCAGACAATGGGAATGTCTTCATTCCCACGAAAATACTTCAAATCTTGAGGGGCTTCATGGATGAACAGGTGTATTGGTGTTCCTAATAAAGTGCCTGGTGACTGTATATTGGGATAGTGTTCAATTTCAGATGAAGAAGAATCTGTGAAGAGGTATAAAGTGAAGTTTACATAACAGGTATGATGACTAGAAGAGAAAGCTCTTGCCAGGAATAAGTGCCTGGAGCTTCAGACCTCGGCTGGGCGTGACAGATTCAAGTGTTCTGTGTTGACAGGTTCATTGCCAAAAACTTAAGATGTACAACCATCCGTTTATCAACGAATGATTAACAAAGCAAAGATGTACCTCAGGTTCATAAATTGTGTACCAGTACCACAACTAAAAATCAAGGTAATCAATAAATATTATACTGACATTTTAATTTGTATGTCTCAGAATCATCCTCCTGATGAAATGGCCTCCTCACTGAAGCCTGAGCAATATGGTGACATATGTTCGCTCCATTCCCCTCTTGAGATCCACTGAGCCGGAGTTGGAGGCTGTCCATTTTCACGCGCTGGTCTTTCTACAGTCATTCTGTAGTCAAAGGCTAAAATGAGAGGAACACGGCAGTTTATTTGCATTCGTCAGACTGTTAATCGGACACGGTTTGCGTGTTATTTATTTCGTTGGAACAAGTAGCAGTAGCTCAGTGGATTAGTGCTCTATTGACAGAGTTCAATCCTAGAGCTTAGAGTGGACATTGTGAATGCTGAGCTAGTGCTTGAAGGTTGCTAGTTGAAGTGTCTTGCCTTAGATCACTGCTGTACGTGTGCGTGCAAGGGATTTTATTCCCCCGTTGCCCCTGAGGGTACTGAATGATGACACCGCTACCCACATCCCTGGCTTTTCAGCCCTGACTTTTAAAAGAGCATCATCGACGAAACAGTGGATTTCTATAAATAAATGTTTAAAAAATGTAAAAAATACATGCAGCAAACTGCTGACTGTTCTCGCCAGCATTTACAGCCTCTGTCACCAGCCTACCTGAGCCATCTGTTATTGCCTGCCTTTCAGACAGCTTGGACTGGAGCAGAACTGTAGCATATAACACTGCTAGATTTTTTTAATGGGGAGCACATTTCATTACTTTCCCTTTGCTACTTCCTCTTGAGGCTCACTGTCACCATTTTAAGGCATCTTTATCATCTAAAAGCATTTACACCATTGCAGTGTTTGCTTAATGCTTAATAATTGTGATTGGCCAGATGATGTTTTCCGTTTACAGCATGGCTCAGACATAAGAGGCTTAAAAATGTGTGTTGTTGATATGATAAGGAGACGTTTATTTACAATAGACCGCCGATCAGCCATAATATTTAAAAGCACCTGCCTAATATTGCATAGGTCACCCTTGTGTCACCAAAGCAGGACCTCTGATGTTGTGCTGTTGTGTCTGGCACCAAGACGTTAGCAGCGGATCCTTTAAGTCCCGCGAGTTGTGAGGTTTGGCTTCCATGGATCCTAGTTGTTTGTCCAGAACATTCCCACAGCTGCCTAATTGGATTGAGATCTAGGGATTTTGGAGGCCAAGGCAATGTCATAACCAGCGTAAACCTTTTTCAGCAATTAGTGCTACAGTAGCTTTTCTGTGGGTTCAGAACTTTGTTGAGGACCTGAGCATGAAGCACCATGTGTGGTTCTTGAATGAATAAAATCTTGTAATTACTGGCAAATTACTTCCAGATATAGTGGGAAAATATTAACAGCTATATATGCAGTAAGCTATAACATACCACTCCACTGTTGTTGTTTTGTAAATAATGCTAGCAGATCTTTATCTGTTTTCCCTTTAATTATGGGAAGAGTCATTTGAGGTTGAACATAAATGTGAAGGTCGGAAACGAAACTTGCTCATCGTCCGTTGCGATTTAACATCATTTCCATTTAAGAGTAGCATTGGGAAAAGGACTTTATTAAATGAGCTTAATAAGAGCTTTAATAGATAAAAGTAACTATAACCCTGGGACAGTTTCTTTAATTCACCTAGTCTGCACTGTTTACTAAATGGAGAAACATGTAAATCCAGCTGTTATTTATACGACCCCTTCCTATAACATCGAAATCCAACATCACATACACTTTTTTTTTGTTTCTATTATTTTCTTTATTTCTATTTATCGAATACTTTTTTTTACATTAGTTTTTGATGTATGAGATTTCTTTTTTTGTTACTTGCAATGCTGCCTCAACTTGAATTTCCCCTACGGCTTATTAATAAAGATTCTTCTCATATCCTCTCATTTCATGAATAAAGGTGGTTTATCTAGAGTTTATCCACTGGCTACTTTATGCGCATTATGCCATTTTGGAAGGACACATACACACCGCTATGTACTGTAGTTGACTGATGGCGTAGTGTATAGAGGCCCTGTTCAGCGTCCCCAAATGGCCATGTTTCAGTATACTCTGTGGTGTTGAACTGACAGCTGATGTGCCACTGTGCCTGGTGTTACAAATTATGTATTTTCTAGTGAATCCTATGATTGTGTTGGTGCTGTAAAATTATTCACAGCTTCATTCAGTAGTATTTACAAAAATAACACCAACACAAAGTCTGACAGAAACAGAATATCTTGTATATCTATATACTGTAGACTTAAAAGAATGAAGACTGAATAGAAGCAAAGAATCAACTCAGAAATTTTAGTGTAAAAAAGTGTATTGTTGTCACCTCACAGCTGCCAGGTTCACGGTTCAGGCCTGAGCTTGGGTTTCTGTCTGTGCTGAGATGTTTCTACCTGTTTGGGTTTCCTCAGACCATGCCAGTAGGTCAACTAGGCACTCTAGATTGCCCCCTAGGTGTGAATGTGTACAGGGTGCTCTATAATTCTCTTGCCCAGTGTGTGTTTCTGCCTCATGTCCTGAGGCGCCACAATGGTTAATGAAGGTTAATGTATGAGAGAGAACATAATTAGAACCTTAAGCTTTCAACAGATTTTAGGTAGGCTTGACTGTTGCTCCAAAAGTTACATTCCCACAATGTTCCAAAGCTGTTTTTCTATAATAATATTTTTCTTAACAATGCTATTATAAAACAGTTCCAATGCTCACAGATAGATATTTTGTATGTAACTTTTGGTGCAGTGATGGCTCAAATGGTTAAAGTCTCTGGGTTGTTGATTGGAAGGTTAGGGTTCAGGCCACCACCAAGCTGTCACTACTGGGCCCTTGAGCAAGGCCCCTGACCCTCCTCTTAGCTCCAGGGGCACTGCAGCGTAGCTGCCCCTGTGCTCAGACCCCAACTGAAGAAAAGAATTCCACTGTGCTGTAATGTATGTATGGCAACATGTAGGCTTCTATGTTTCTATGAAGGCTTCTATGTTTTTTTTCTCCTTTTTTGTCCTTAATTTGGTCAGAGCCATTTCCCTTCATGGTTAGACCTGGTTGGTGATGGGATTGCTAAATTGTGCTTCCTCTGAGACACATAAAATCAACTTCTGCATTATTTCCAGCTGCTGCTTCACTCATGCTGCATTACAAAAAAGCAGCCTAACAAACAAGGAGGAAAGTGCAGACTGCCCTCTTCCAGATACATGAGCTTACATACACCCATGATTGGCTATCCCCCTCTCCTAAAAAGTACAACCAATTGTGCTATCTTGAAAACCTGGCCAGGAATGACAATGGCAAGCGTCTTGATAATCGACCAAACGCTTTTGTTGTGTTACTTGGAAAGTCCTGCAGCTTTACTGTTAACATTTTCACAACTAAGAGCTTTAACGTTGTGGGAACGTTCCTTAAAACGCCCAGGAAACATGACGCTGGATCAAAACTGTGCCTGTGAATTCTTTTAATAAAAGAAGAAACCAGCAAATTCTTGTAGTCGGTGTCAAGGCGGCTTATATAAAATAGACTACACCGCTTTAGTGTTTCTGACTTCCTGTCAGTGTTGTTTATCTGCGAGCCTCTAGCAAGAAGCTACTGAAGTTACTGCTGTTGTCAGACAAATATACAGATATGAACACTCTTGAATACACCCAAGGCAAGTTTACATTTCATTTAATATGTATTAGTTTGGAATGTTTACTGCTTTATCTTTAGCAACAGCTGAACCCTAGAGTGTGAACTCTAGAAATTTGCACTGCTTTATTGATATTAACCCGTTTCGATAATGAATAAAAAACATAGATAAGCTTATGGTCTTGATTTTAGTGATTTCAGAATGAAACTTGAGGGTCTTTGTTGGATCCGAGTCTCCCTGTAATCTGTACATAATTCAAATGATTAAACATCAGAGTTTGATAATATATGTCTCTCATTTTATGCAGAGTTACCTCAGTAGGCTTGATCCTGTCTTCACTTCAACAGCAGGCATTTTTTTCCTTCAAGATGTGTTAAGCGTGTGTTTGTGCACACTGCTGCAGCTCTCTTCAGCGCTTGTTACAGTTGAGTTGTCTGCCCCAGAACAGCTGCGCTCCAGTGCGCTGAGTGAATTATTTATCTCTGAACCTACATCCAGCCCCACATAGCCCTGAGCTGTGCTCTTTACTCCCCAAAGTTGTTATACAGATGTGTGGTGTGTGCGACAAACATTGACATGGAGAGAAATGGAGATATTGATTGGTGTGATGACGGATTTAAGGAGATATGTGCATTTGGGGGTTGTTTTTAAAATGCCGATATTGCGGTTAATGCTAAACTAGGCTTTAACTGAGAAAATCCTCTGATGTTTTGTCATAAAATGTTTATTTACATACATATTTTAAAGTCATCTGTTATCTCTGGATATTGTGCTCTATCTTATTTATTCGCGTTCAGCTGTTTTCTAGTCGTGTACTGACCCCTAGTGGAAGAAAATGTGCTACGTGGTTGCTCTGTATGTCTCTCTCTCTCTCTCTCTGTCTCTCTCACACACACACACGAACACCACACAACACATTACATTGGCAAGTGAGGCTCAGGATGCATATAATTCTCTGCCATAAAGCTGCCTGTGTAAAACACCATCCCTGTTTTCATTACACACCATCTGCTGGTCGTAACTCTGTATACAGCAAGATTATGAGATAGCGACTCTGTGAATTGCAGGAGCTGTGATAAACAATTATTGCAAACAAATGTTTTTTGAGATTAATTAATGCACAATAGTGTTCAGCAATCTATATATTTTTATGTGTCGGGTTAAGTAATTAATAAACGCGATGAGATGTGCCGTTATAGGACAGTAATGGAAGATGGGGTGTTGTGACTCAGCAGGATGCAAAGCGCAAAAAATGTTTCTGTTATAACCCTGAGGTTGATTATTTTATATAACAGCACATTCTGAACACAGCAATTAAGCAGCAATTGCATTATATTAACATTTTATTACACCTTTTTTTTTACCATAACGCTGGCGAAATCAATGTATCTGGCATTTTAAATGAGTAGAAACAAATAAATTATTGATTTAATAATAACAAGTCTGATATGAAATTAGTCAGGCTTTTAGCTCTGTGATAAACTTACACAGAATTTTAGTGGTTGAAGATGCTCATGAACAAACACTGTTTTTCTTTTCTTTTCCATGAAACGATACTTCTAGTAGGCTAGTTAAAAACAGAAATACTTAAAAAACCCACTACAGATTCTTAAAGCATTGAGTATCTACTTTCATATAAGCCATTAACCCCCACTGTGGAGTGTGACGTGACAAAGAATTTCAGTGCTGCATATGGATACCACAAAACGGCACAAATTCCAATTTTTGGCCTCTGGGAAAAAGACCAACACTTTTAGCCATTTAAATTGTCAACTAATAAACACCTTCTGATCGATCAGATTGAAAAATTCAACAGTACTGGGCCGTATGCTTTATTTTATGAGCAGTACTCGTTAGCCTAGCGGCACTGGAAATTTAAGCACATATTGTATGGTTTGCTTTCTGGTCACATGACACAGGACAGGATTGAAAAACACCTCCAGGCAACCGGCAAACATCAGCTCTCCATCTGCACTTGTGCTTGAGGCATACATAATACTTCAAGTGCTTAATTTCAGAGGAGTTTTAGTATATGACCTTGCTTACATCTGGTCGTTTCATGCGTCTTGCATCTCAATCGTATTCACAAAAGTTTTTTTTTTTTTACCACATCCAACTTTGCTTGCAGTGAAATGTCTCCCTCTGGTAACTGGTTTATAATCAGACTTACTGTATCGTTAGTAAAAGGCAAATTGACTCATAATCACTTGACCACAGTGTCCTGTGCCGGTCCTTGTTTTCAGCTGTTGTTTGTATAGCAGGTGTTATGTATTATACATATTATGTAAGTTTCTGTCTTCCCTTTGTCTAAAGGGCGACAAATTGAATTTACTGACGCTGTGAGGCTGAAGGTTTGTGATTACCTGACCATTTCTACCTTTTGTAGCTCTTCAACAAACTCTTACAAACAATGAAGAAGCACACAATTGTATATCAAGGCTTTCTATACTGTACTTAGAGTTTCCTTTATGCTTCATCCATCCATCCATCCATCCATCCATCCATTCCTCCGTCCATCCCTCTGTCCGTCTATCTATCTATCTATCTATCTATCTATCTATCTATCTATCTATCTATCTATCTATCTATCTATCTATCTATCTATCTATCTATTTGCCCATCCATACTTTCATTTATTCTATCCTTTCATCCTTTCATCAATCCATTCATCTATCCCTTCATCCATTTATCCCTTCAACTGTCTTTTCATCCATCCATTTATCTATCTTTCTCTTTATGTATTTATCCCTTAAACTATCTATCTATCTATCTATCTATCTATCTATCTATCTATCTATCTATCTATCTATCTATCTATCTATCTATCTATCTATCTGTCCATCTGTCTGTCTATCCATTTGTCCATCCATCCGTCCATACTTTCATTTATTCTATCCATTCATCCTTTCATCAATCCATTCATCTATCCCTTCATCCATGTATCCCTTCAACTATCTTTTCATCCATCCCTTCATCCATCCATTTATCTATCTTTCTATTTATACATTTATCCCTTCATCTATCTATCTATCTATCTATCTACACATTCCTTTCTCCATCCATCCATCCATCCATCCATCCATCCATCCATCCATCCATCTATCTACACATCTATCCATCCCTTCTCTACACTCTTTCCCCCTTTCAGTAATTGTTTTATCCTGGTTAGGTTTGTGGCAGGTCTGGAGTCTATCCCAGTAAAACTGGCCATGAAGCAGGAATACACAACCAGTTGTTCATCCTGTTTACATTTTACATTATTACATTTTACCTGTTTAGATTTGTTTCTCTTATAAAAGTGGCTTGTCAGCTGTAGCTTATAGACTGCTGCATTTATAAATCTTTTTTTTTTCTTTTTTTGAATAAGCATTTTTAATCGTTTTGGGTGTAAATTGGATTGTAATTGGATTAGACTGATTCTCAAGCACATGAAATAATGTCTATTACGCACAACCAGAGTCGGTATATTGTAACCTGGTTCACTGTGTTTCATGTGCGCATCCACTCTGCTGTATTTTCTGAGTTGCTGCGCAACCCTCAGGCTTTAAGGAAGCTGCCTGCATGAGTCTGTGACTAATGGACCTCTGCTTCTTCATGGATGAATAGTTTTAACATTTTAGAATGGTTGCAACAATAATGGCAAGATGGCACAAGACTCCAGTGATAAACTTGTCCCAAAGGGATCCAATTCTGTAGAATTATTGTGTTTAAAGTAAACATGTTGGTCCAAATTTAAATATATATATATATATATACACTATATTGCCAAAAGTATTCGCTCACCTGCCTTGACTCGCATATGAACTTAAGTGACATCCCATTCCTAATCCATAGGGTTCAATATGACGTCGGTCCACCCTTTGCAGCTATAACAGCTTCAACTCTTCTGGGAAGGCTGTCCACAAGGTTTAGGAGTGTGTTTATGGGAATTTTTGACCATTCTTCCAGAAGCGCATTTGTGAGGTCACACACTGATGTTGGACGAGAAGGCCTGGCTCTCAGTCTCCGCTCTAATTCATCCCAAAGGTGTTCTATCGGGTTGAGGTCAGGACTCAAGTCAAGTTCCTCCACACCAGACTCTGTCATCCATGTCTTTATGGACCTTGCTTTGTGCACTGGTGCACAGTCATGTTGGAAGAGGAAGGGGCCAGCTCCAAACTGTTCCCACAAAGTTGGGAGCATGGAATTGTCCAAAATGTCTTGGTATGCTGAAGCATTCAGAGTTCCTTTCACTGGAACTAAGGGGCCAAGCCCAGCTCCTGAAAAACAACCCCACACCATAATCCCCCCTCCACCAAACTTTACACTTGGCACAATGCAGTCAGACAAGTACCGTTCTCCTGGCAACCACCAAACCCAGACTCGTCCATCAGATTGCCAGATGGAGAAGCGCGATTCGTCACTCCAGAGAACGCGTCTCCACTGCTCTAGAGTCCAGTGGCGGCGTGCTTTACACCACTGCATCCGATGCTTTGCATTGCACTTGGTGATGTATGGCTTGGATGCAGCTGCTCGGCCATGGAAACCCATTCCATGAAGCTCTCTGCGCACTGTTCTTGAGCTAATCTGAAGGCCACATGAAGTTTGGAGGTCTGTAGCGATTGACTCTGAAGAAAGTTGGCGACCTCTTCGCACTATGCGCCTCAGCATCCGCTGACCCCACTCCGTCAGTTTACGTGGCCTACCACTTCGTGGCTGAGTTGCTGTCGTTCCCAAACACTTCCACGTTCTTATAATACAGCTGACAGTTGACTGTGGAATATTTAGGAGCGAGGAAATTTCACGACTGGATTTGTTACACAGGTGGCATCCTATCACAGTTCCACGCTGGAATTCACTGAGCTCCTGAGAGCGACCCATTCTTTCACAAATGTTTGTAAAAACAGTCTGCATGCCTAGGTGCTTAATTTTATACACCTGTGGCCATGGAAGTGATTGGAACACCTGATTCTGATTATTTGGATGGGTGAGCGAATACTTTTGGCAATATAGTGTGTATATATATATATATATATATATATATATATATATATATATATATATATATATATATATATATTTTTTTTTTTTTTTTCTTGAGCCTTGGTTTTGAATGTTCAGAGCTTACTTTATATACCTGATTCATCGTTATAAGCTTTTTATTTGCATTTTGTGGTTAGCTAGCCATTTTCAGAACTAGGGCTTCAGATACATGACCATGGGTTTGAAGGGAGTTGATACAACGTTTTTTATAGTTCATCAAGTAATAATATTAATAACGATACATTTAATGTATGGTCGCCTTTCAAAGCACTCAAGAACACCTTACAAGGTAAGCGTCAAAGTATCATAAAATCAGACAAAACATTAAAATATATAAATACATAAAGTAATCACTAGAGTTCTGTTTCTAGCCATTGCACCTTTAATATGACCCTCTTTGTTATGCATCATCCTTCTTACAGCTTTCAATCAATAAGAGTACATTTTTTAAGAGGATGATTTTGGTTGGGAAATAT
This sequence comes from Hemibagrus wyckioides, assembly GCF_019097595.1. NCBI lineage: Eukaryota > Metazoa > Chordata > Actinopteri > Siluriformes > Bagridae > Hemibagrus > Hemibagrus wyckioides. The sequence continues at coordinate 16,514,906 of NC_080725.1, forward strand.
TTATATTCCATTTATGGAAGAACACCAAAATGCTCTGCACAGCACTTTTTCCCCTCATCCACCAGTTTGCCTTGTTGACAACGTAGGGAAATCATGTTCTGGCCATCACCTACACAAATGAGAGAACGCTTCCTGCCAAGCGATTTCATCAGCCACGCTTCGGCACACACATTGCAGCTGATGGGAATGCTAAAAGTGATCAGCACTTTTTGGATTCTGCTGTAGGAATTCAACACTGTTTGAAATAAACCCATTGTGTCTACTCCAAACCCTGCATAGTTAAAAAAAATGTAAGAAAATGTGAACTCATTTTTTTGCTGGTGTTTTCAAAATGAGTCTGAATGCTTTTGGCTTAGAAGGCTTGCACCAAATAAAATCCATTATTTATACTTGATCATTTTCTGCAGTTGGAGTATCATTGTTAAATCCAGATTAGGATTATCCAAGTAATTGCACCAAAGATCTGAAAATCTGATCACTCATGAGGTCACTTTGGGAGGTCTGACACTTATTTTAACCATACGATATTGGCTTGAACAGATTTCCATCGATTTTCTGTTACTAATTATTCTATGCAGGGTCATGAGGAACCATTTGTCCATTTTACAGAACTCAGGGCACAAGGTAGGGTACACCCTGGACTGGGTGCCATACCATCACAGGGCACAATCACACACACTTCCACACCCATTCACACACTGCTTAACATTTAGAGATACCAATGCATTTCATTGGACTGGGGAAAGAAAGCCCAGAGGAAACCCGCAGGGCTTGGGAAGAACATTCAAGCTCTGTGCACAGAGTGGAGACGAGAATTGAATCCTCAGTCCTGGAGGTGCAATCCAAACATGCTAACCACTGCGCTGTTTTTTATGCCTTCTGCTTCTTCCGGCATTTCCTTCAGGGGTCGCCACAGCGAATCATCTCTCTACACCTATCCCTATCTTCTGCATCCTCAACACTTACACCCACTAGCTTCATATCCTCATTTATTACATTTATATACCTCCTCTTTGGCCTTCCTCTTTGCCTCCTGCCTGGCAGCTCCATGTCCATCATTCTCCTACCGATATACTCACTCTCCCTCCTCTGAACATGTCCAAACCATCTTAATCTGGCCTCTCTAACTTTGTCCCCCAAACGTCCAACATGACCCGTCCCTCTGATGTACTCGTTCCTAATCCTGTCCAACCATGTCTCTCCCAAAGAGAACCTCAACATCTTCAGCTCTGCTACCTCCAGCTCTGACTCCTGACTCTTCCTCAGTGACACTGTCTCTAAACCTTACAGCATGGCCGCTCTCACCACTGTCTTGTACACCTTCTCCTTGATTCTCGCTGATATTTTTCTATCACACAGAACTCCAGACAACTTTCTCCACCCATTCCAACCTGCCTGCACTCACTTCTTTACCTCTTTCCCACACCCTCCATTCCTTTGGACTATTGACCCCAAGTCCTTGAACTCCTGTACCTTCTTCACCTCTTCACCCTGTAATCTTACTGTTCCACTTCCCTCCCTTTCATTCACACACATGTACTCAGTCTTACTACGACTGACTTTCATTCCTCTTCTTTCCATGCGCAAACCTCCACCTCTCCAGGTTTTCCTCCACCTGCAATCAATCACCTGCACCAATGTCATCTGCAAACATCATATATATATATATATAAATTTAAATGAAATAAGTATGGTCTATATGTGAAATAAGGTACAAATATGCTGTGTAGAAAGTGTAGGTCTTGTGCAGACAATTCCAAGGTCCTAGGTGTTGTCCTGATCTGGGCCTGAATGACCTGCCGAAAGAAATTCTTCCTCATTCTCTCTGTATCAGCCTTCAGGGAGCATAAGTTCTCCCTCGACTGCAATAGAGATAAGAGTCCATTGTCCTGATTGCTTAAGGTACTTCACTATTTTCCTGGCCTTGGTCCAGCAGCAATTGATGTACATCTAGCTACACGTCTGAACTGATCCAAATACGTTGAAGCAGGGTGATCATACCAGTGTCAGATGTCTGTAATAGTTTTTCTTTAATAGCTTCAGAGTCTATTTGAGGCACAGGAAGTTGTAAGAAAGACTAGACGACTTGGTGGTCAAGGCATGATCGTTGAAATGGTAGTAAGATAAATCTGATGGTAGAGATACAGCAGTACAGTCAGGATTATATAAAGAAAATAGATGATGAGGTGCTCTCCCCCCCCACACACTGAAAGATAAAGCTGTGCCAGGGGACAGATGGACAGCTGGATTCAGTCTTTTAACTGGGCTCCTTGATTTATCTCTTGAATGTTGGTTGCGCTCTTTGCACTTGCGCTCCACTGCTCAGCAGCCGTTGATGTGATGTGATATATTACTTTTCCATTTAGAAACAAGTAGTGAGCAAAACACTGCAAGAAAATTTAGAAAAAGCTTTTCCTTCAGTATTGAGCATAAGTATAAAGGCAACTTATGAATTTGTGTTGCTTGAAGTTCTGTACAAACTAAATGCACCTCTTTTATATTATGTGAAAGTCAATCTGATTGTTGAACCTCCTCAGTGCATATAAAAACTACTAATAAAGCACGGAATCTGTGACGTAATAAATGAGTTTATTAATTGCAGCCTGGAATATACTGAAATGTAGCTAATATTTTCTTTCGAAAGCTTACAATAAACCAAATATACAATTAATCAACCTAGTACTAGCTATTCATCTATGTTCTTTCTAACAAGCAGCAGTCTGAAGTTTAACAGTTTTATTCATTTTTATTCGGATGTTTAATTTCCTCAAGGCTTGAAATAAGGAACAATGATTAGAAATAGTTTGAATAATCTTCTATTTGGTTTATCGTAATCGTATAAAAAGAATACATTTTAATTATTTAAAGTACTTGCACAGATGGCATTTTTTTTTTTTTTTGGTAGCTTTGCTTTCTAAGGATGTCATTGAAACACTGATTGGATAAACTTGATATAGAAATAACTATGCAATGATCCAGATGCGCTTCAAGAAAGCATCAGACACCAGCTGCCTTTAGGAAAGCATCACAACTGGGGTGTTTATTTCTCCAGTCACACAGCTGATGATCTGGACACAGAGGAAGCCAGTCGCTGCACCAGAACCGACTTTGCAATCAGAACAGAAATGGAAAGAAAATTCACCTGAGAGTGAAAATGGAAAAGTTTGTCTGAAATTTACTTCTCCGAATGATAAAACGTAGTTTAATTCTTTACTGAACTTCTTTACTACTTGTACATTTGTATTTTTAGCCAAATAAATGCATGTGCCTGTCTGTATGCAGCACCCCTGGATGAATATGACCTTGTTTTATTTTTTATTTTTTTAATTCTTTTTGTGCCTTTTTTTTTTTATACAGTGACCTCATTTAGCAGCCTGCAGACGAAGGTTTTACGTAACGCTTTAGATGATGTTTAGAAAGCCGAGAAAGAGGAAAGGAAGCGGAACGAAACGAGGAAAAAAAGAGTGCTGCAGCAAACGTGACAAAGAAAAAAGACAAAGCAGATGCTTTAATTAAATCTGAGGGATTACTGCAGATGTGACTAAGTTAAATCCAGATGATTTAATATGACGATATGAAGATAATGGACATGTCTGCGGTTGTCTTTTCTCTGCAGCTGGTCATCATGGCAGGCACGGTGCTGCTGGCCTACTACTTCGAATGCACCGATATATTCGGCATCCACATCCAGGGCTTCTTCTGCAATGACGCCGAGCTCATGAAGCCCTACCCTGGAGTGGAGGAGAACAGCTTCATCCCTCCGCTCATCCTCTACTGTGTGGTGGCTGCAGCTCCCACTGCCGTCGTGAGTAAAATCCTTCTGTTTTGAGCATGACTTGAATTTCTCATTAGTTTAGTGTGCAAATTTTAAGTGAAAAAAAAAAAAAAAACAAGCATGGGAGGTGAGTCTGAAACATTTGTAAGGTTTCCTGGGAATCCTGTGCTGCAGAATTTCATCACAAGAGGGAGCTCAGTGATCAGTATTTGCAGATGTGAGCACGAGACACAGCATGCAACCTCGTAGTGAAGATCAGAATCCAGCTTTGTCTGGTTACTGCAAGGATGACTTAAACGTCTTTGTAGGTCAGGTTGAACCTCATTAACAGGAAATTAAATCTCTTGTCTAGTCATTAGACAGTGTGTTCTTCCTTGCATATTGTTTTTGGTGGATCGAAATAACCTAGATTAAAAATAAATTCATTTTTGTTTATTTTTATATTGGATTATTTTATACTCTAGCGATCAGTTCGTACATTTTTAACTTCATCTGTGACTAATACTACATGCACACATCACCACACAGTGATGCTGTAGTATGAAGATGCCAGTGGGCATTGCCATAGTAGTAGCATTTAAAAGTTGATGGCACAACTAGGCATTTCCACTTGACAACAAATATGTTTTCTGGCCAGTAAAATACTGTAAAACATTCTGGATGGAGATTTGGTGTATGTATTTAAATGTAACAGTGTGTTTATGCATCAAATCATACGATGTGAAGAAGAAGCCTTGTCACATATACCATACATTTTCTTTGCATATCCCAGCTTGTTAGGAAATCAGGGGTCAGAGCAGAGGGTGGGTCATGATACACCCTGGAGTAGAAAGGGTTAAGGGCTTTGCTCAAGGGCACAACAGTGGCAGCTTGGCAGTGCTGGGGCTTGAATCATCCCTGACCTTCTGATCAGTAACCCAGAGCCTTAACCAATGAAGGAGAAGCAGAAGAAGCAGTGGCCCTTTGCCACAAATCACGTCTGCATGTTTGCATAAAGTTAAACTTTTCTCAACATCGTTTGTGTCTCTGGGCTGTCTGCTCACCAACAGTCGCTGTCATGTATAAGGAAGTCATCGTCTCTCACTGAAATTTAATAATCTCCAAACGTTTTTGATGCTGTGAGTCACTGTATATGTGAACGCCTGATGTATCTGTTTGTACCACATAGCTGTGGATTTCTCAAAATTCACAACTGTGTAATATACAGAATGTATACTAGTTGGCGCTATTTTGTGTATCTGTTCTGTAGTGTTTTTTGTCTGTTTGCGCTGTTTTTTGTCTTGTACTGTTTGCACTAGGTTGCACACAATGCACTTTATGTAGCTGGGACTGTGCTGTCCTATGTAGCTCTATGTTGTTTTATGTAGCACCAGGGTCCTAGAGAAACGTTGTACTGCGCCGATAAGATAAGATAAAACTTTATTAATTCTGTTTTTTTTTTTTGCTAGAGACTGCTTCAGATTACAAGAAAAATAAATATAAATGAAAAATAAATGAGGAGTTTGCATGTTCTCCCTGTGCTTGGTGGGTTTCCTCCAGGTGCTCTGGTTTCCTCCCATAGTCCAAAGACTGTTGCTGGTGCTACATAAAACAACATAGGACTGCTTCTAGGTTGATTGGAGTCTCTAAATTGCCCGTAGGGTGTGATTGCATGGTTGAATGAGTGTGTGTGTGTGTGCCCTGCGATGGGTTGGCACTCCGTCCATGGTGTATCCTGCCTTGTCTGATATATATGATATGTCTGAGATGGACACAGGCTCCCTGTGACCCGAGGATAGATCAGATAAGCGGTACAGACAATGAAAAAAAATTAAATAATCTATATATACAAATGTATTCAAAAGTACAAAATGTATTTTAATATACCTCCTGTGGCGTTCTGTGGTTGTCTTCGGTGGTCTCAGTCTATGGCTGAATGTGCTGTGGTAGGACTCCAGTGTTGCATACAGGGGGTGTGATCTGTTGTCAAGGATACTGGGAAGTTTCCTCAGCATTCTCCTCTCAGACACCTCAGTTAGAGACTCCAGCTCCACTCCCATAACAAAGCCTGCTTTCCCAATAAGCTTTTTGAGTCTGCTGGCATCGGCCGTCATATATGCTAGAAATGACAGTAAGAGCTTCTTGACTTCATTCACAAAGACACAGACTTCAGCCTTAGGTATCTAAGCTTTAAAATGTAAATATAGAGTAAAGAAAATGTGTCATGGTAAAGCTTTTATTATGAGATTTATAGAAGGAGTCTCCAGTGTCAGTGCTTTGTATCCGTTACCCCATCACTTTAAGGTCTTTAGAGGATTTTCTAGTTTCTCTGTAACATGACACTCTGTGCTTGTTGGAGTAAAAAGAAAAGAGATTTATAAAGGAGCCAAGGTTTATAGCTGTTACAACAAAAAAAAATAAAATGTCAGGTTTTAATAAATGAAATAAATCAAATTACTGGCAAAGTGCTGTGGTATGATAGATCTTCTGTGGTATGGGAGAAAGAGAACTACGTCACACCACCTTGTTTCTATAACAACACACTGTGTAGTATTTTTTTAAATAACTAATACCCATGTCTTGTCTTGTAACCCTCTGAAGAAATAAGAATGTCACCACTTCATTTTATACATTATCATTCACCAAACAGCATAGAAATCCTAGCTAAAGGGCCGTAATGTATGCCCCATCGTCTAGGCTGTGAGATATTGAAGGCTTTTTATTTTCCTATGCGAAGCCTAGAGCTGATGAAACGAGCTTTCATTAGCAGCGCACTGTGCTGCCCTCAGGAGGAAAAAATACATTAAAGCCAAAATGTCCCGCAAGTTTTTTCTCCGCTAGCTTGAAATTTTCTTGCCGTTTCATTCTTCTTGGGTGTAGAAATGCACTTAAGAAGTTTCCTTCTTCCTTTCTACACAACATTTTGGCTGTAAAATCTTTGCCTTTTTCTCAGCTAAACATTCAGATGAACTGCTGTTGACTGCCAGAGAGAGGCTTCACTCTGTTGGTGAAAGATTCTAATAATCAATGAAAGAGAATAGTGTCAGACAAAATACTTGGTTTGGTTTGATGAGCCAACATATGAGGAAATGCCAGGGCTTGTGTTTTTATAAGTGAAAGTAGTGCCAACTGTGTAAAACGAGGACGAAGCAATCAACAGATTCTGCCTCTGCCCCCTATATGCAGTTGGCATGTTCTGTGTGCAGTTTGCATGTTCTCCCCATGCCTCAGGTGTTATTCTCCAGGTTCTCCGGGTTCACCGGCTTCCTCCTTCAGTCTGAATAGCATCTCTAGACTGTCTTTAGTGTGTGAATGCTTGTGCAAATGTGTGTGGGATTGTTCCCTGTGATTTGTTGGCACCCCTTTCAGGGTGCCCCCCCCCCACCTTGTGCCCCAAGTCCCTCATGTAAGATAAGTGGCTTAGAACATGAATGGACATGTTGTTCAATGTATTTGTTTTAATTGATGTAGTGCAAAAGTCCTGGAGTGAAAAAGGTTAATGTTTTCATGCAAACTCTTTGAACATTTACAATTTTGGTGTCCATTATTCAAGGTTAAAAAAAGTGAATATAAGAAAAAAAGTGAATATAGGAAAAAAGGTGGATATTAGAGTACATGGCATCCATGTTAACTACACAGAACTACAGAAAAAGTAAAAAAAAAAAAAGTAATCCGATCAGATTATCCACCAAATCTGATGCACGCTACATCATGGATCTTCTGAATAAATATTAATACGGTGTGAGTCACACAGAATGAGATTAGGAGATTATTTATTTATTTATTTATTTATTTACTTATTTATTTATCTGCTTATTTTCTGTTCACTTATTTATTTAAAAAAAATTCCCTCCAATATCTTTTTTTTTTTTTTTTTTTTTACCAAAAAAATATAGAATAAATGTCTTTTTCAGGAAATCTGCTTACTTGAAACTCACTTGTGATGAAAGTCTAAGGTGTTTGTCTTTTGAATAAATATCTAAATATTTATAATTTTGCCTTTATTTGTCACATATACATTACAGCACAGTGAAATTCTTTTCTTTGCATATCCCATCCTTGGAGGTTGGGGTCAGAGCGCAGGGTCAGCTATGATACAGCGCCCCTGGAGCAGAGAGAGTTAAGGGCCTTGCTCAAGGGCCCAACAGTGGCAACTTGGTGGTGCTGGGGCTTGAACCCACGATCTTCCAGTCAATGACCTAGAGCCTTAACCACTTGAGAAATGTCCAATTTAGGATTAGACAGACCTGAGAGACCTCGCGGTAAAAAGTAATTCTGTTTACTTATGCTTTTTTGTGGCTTTTGTCGTATCCATGTGCAGCCAAACCCAAAAATCTTACCTCTGAAAACGTACTCTAATCCACGAAAGGACAAATTATGCAGGTTTAGAGCTTATATGGCAGAAGAAAATTCAATCAGGTATTGTATGAAAAAAAAAGTGATTGACTGTGCTGATGAATTTTCTAGAACAGCAGCTCTGATGGTTCTAATTAATGCTCTCATTATAATACTGGCATCCCTTCCAGGCTCCAGGTTTCCTGTGACCCTGTGTAGGAAAAGCAATACAGAAAAAACATTTTTAATATTCATTCATTTTTTTGTTGTTTTTGCTGGTGTGCAGATCTTCATCGGCGAGATCTCCATGTACATGATGAAATCCACAAGAGAGGCTCTCATTGCCCAGGAGAAGATGATCGTCACTGGAGAATGCTGTTACCTGAATCCACTCATTCGCAGGATCATCAGGTTTATCGGTGAGCCTCTTCTTTTGTGCGGTTGTTTGATGAGCTCCTTTTGAAAAAATTGCCCTGAGGCATAGAATCACTGGTCAGCCTGAGGGCAGGAAATACAGAAAGACATGACCTTCTGCGTCGCTCTGGATTTTAATCCGGTGTGGTTCTGACAGTTTATAGAATGGCTGGACGTTACGTGAGGGAAAGTGAACGCTGGCACCAGTAAGGAAACATCTCTATGATCCTGAGCATCCAATTTCCAAATTATGAATATTAATAAGAACAAAATGACCTTCACTGTAATCCTGGTAAGGTTTAATGGCGCGTCTGTTTTTCTCTTACTTGAAGAATATTGGTAGGGAGATTTTGATGTGGTTTCACCTCTAAAAATCCATCCCGGGTCTGGCAGAGAGCGCTTAGTCCGACAGCATTACTTGACCCTGATGCATAATTCAAAAGAGACTCTGATAATGATGTCCACTGAGGCCTGGTATTGCAATGATGTGGACCATTGTATTCAATTCTTTTCACTCTATTCGCATAGACACAGGGAATGAATGAGTGTTTCATTCTCCCCCTGTACGTTTCTTTCTCTTTCTCCAGAGGTTGTCGTCATCACTCGTCTGTCTTCTAGCTCGCTGGCAGCCTGCAGACAGCGAGAAACTTCACCAATTATATCACATCGATCTACAGTTTCATCCTTGAGTGAAGGCAGATAATGTCTTGCCTCACATGGTCAAAAAAATAAATAAAAATAAAAAACGGAGAGAAGCAGCTCTTTTTTTTTTAATGACTCTTTTTAGTGCATGATTCCTGACGGTCCTGCTTACGTTGGTCACTGCTATAAATTTGCTCAGTCGGGTGTGTTAACAATACCAAACTGAAAATCCATGGAGGAAAAAAAAAAGTCCTGCCAACAGTAGATCTGCACGTGCTTCCAAGAATCTCTAATCTGTTTGGCCGTGTTGCTCGAGTCCTGATTGGGAGCAGCAAGACTAAATGAATGTGCTGGCGTTTTCCCCTTGCAGGTGTGTTTGCGTTTGGCTTGTTTGCGACGGACATCTTTGTAAACGCCGGGCAGGTGGTGACTGGCAGCCTGGCGCCATACTTCCTCACCGTTTGCCAGCCTAATTACACAGGCACAGAGTGCCGCCTCAACCACCAGTTCATCTCCAACGGCAACATCTGCACAGGGAACCGGGCGGTGGTGGAGCGAGCCAGGAGATCCTTCCCGTCCAAAGATGCTTCGCTCAGCGTCTACTCAGCTGTCTATGTCACTGTAAGTGAGTCTCACATTTCCTGCTTCAAGTCTGTGGCTCATTAGTCGAGTCTTTATCTATAGCACAGTGCTACTGAATTCTTAAATCCGATTCATTAGAAAGTGTTGATTTGTTTTCTGTTGATTAAGAGCAGCTCTGATAGTCAACTGCAAGGCTTTATGTGAATACACTGGTACTAAAATCGTTATCGTTTCTATAGTAACAACTTATCACGATGATTAAATTCATAGATACCTCCGGAGATTGGGGTTCGATTCCCGGCACTGTGTGTGTGTATGTGTGTATGTGTGTGTGTGGCATGTTATCTCCCTGTGCATTGAGGGTTTCCTCCGGGTACACCAGTTTCCTCCCCTTGTCCAAAGACATGCCTTTTTCTTCGTCTTTTAAATCTTTCATATGTAAACATACCTTATGATATTGTTATTTCTGGTGATGAAGGAAAATCTGTAGGTCCTCTTTTGTTTTCTGCGTGCAACACTGCTGAAACAAAATCAATTGCAGTGCAATAATCTTAATTTATAATTCAGAGAAGAAATGACTCTGCAAGAACAGGATTAAAATGCTGTGCTGGGCATTCCCTTCTGGAAATACTCTCTTATTTTTGTATTTGCTTCCACATAATTGAACATAATCCCTTCAAGCTGTACCCATTTACATAGCAGAGACGATCCTCCACGGTGTATGTGAACGTGTGTTTCAGATGTACATCACGAGCACGATCCGGACGAAGAGCAGTCGTCTGGCAAAGCCTGTGCTGTGTTTGGGCACGCTGTGCGCCGCATTTCTCACCGGACTGAAGCGGGTGTCCGAATACCGTAATCACTGCTCGGATGTCGTCGCCGGCTTCATCCTGGGAGCCGCCATCGCTCTGTTTTTGGTCAGTCGTTGATACAACAGCGGTGTTTAACAGTTATGTCTTTCATGTGTCTGCTTAATGCTCTTTTGCCATTGATATTAAAATTTACATCTCTTCCAACGTCTGTCTGGAAAGTATCCAGCCATGTAATATGAAAAACTGAGACATTTATTGAAATAGATAGAAAGACAAATTGTACATACACACATTGACAAAATTGTTGGTACCCTTCCATTAAAGAAAGAATGGTCAATGAAATAACATGAAACTGACAAAAGACTATCAAGGCATTCTGGAGTGAAATATGCTGCCCAGTGTCAGAAAGCTTGGTCTCAGGTCCTCCAACAGGAAAATGACACAAAACACACAACTAACAACACCCAAGCATAAAATATCACATTGGACTTAATGTGGACTCATCAAGTAGCCTTCTGTGAGCCCTGATCTAAATCCTATTGAACATCTGTGGAAAGAGCTGAAACATGGAGTCTGAAGAAAGCAGCCTTCAAACCTGAGACAGCTGAAGCAGTTTGCTAACAAGGAGTGGGCCAAAATACCTGTCACCTGGTGCAGAAGTCTCACTGAGCGGTACAGAAATCGCTTTATTGCAGTGATTGCCTCAAAAGGTCGTGCAACAAGATATTAAGTTAAGGGTACCTTCATTTTTTTGTCCAGGCCAGTTTTATTATTATTATTATTATTTTTTTTTTTAAAAATGCTTCTGATGAACCACAATTTAAAAGCAATGTCAATTAATTTTAATAATCTATTATTACTTTTGTCAGTTTCAAGTTATAACAGTCACCATTGTGGCTTTTCTTTCTTTAATGGACGGGGTACCAACAATTTGGTCTACTCTTAACTGTTTTTGAAATCCTCATATCATTTCTCGTCAGTCGCTAGTCACTTTTCTTTATAAGCCTTCTGAATCAACCCAGTCGAGCTTAATGCAAAATTTGATGCAGATTAATTCCTCTACTCGCTCATTTTGAATGCGATGGCCACACAGTACACAGGCTTACTCAACGGTGTCTAGTGCCCCACTGACTAGTACACTGGGAGGTGTCATTGTTTACACATGCACGTTCCAGTCAACTCTCCTTGGCTGCCAGGTTACATCGATGTCGCACAAACCGTTCTTGTTATAATAACAATGGTTGGACATTTTCTCTGGACAGACCTCGAACATTTCTGTTTGCAATATATACAGGAGCTGGAGAACGAAACTGAAAAGATGAGGTTTTCACGCCAGTATATGTGCAGCCTGGTGGCCAGTATTCACTGATTCCACATAAGAGCAGAGTGTGAAGGTTGAATTAGCAGAGCAGTTGCACAGCTGTAAATAAAATCTTGCAATCCACACAACATAATCGGTTCAAAAAAGAGGAGTGTGAGAGATATGGCTCTACATCCCTCTGGCCACTGTGTAGGACTTGTATCTGTTATTCCCAAGATGAACTGATGCTGTATTGGCTGCAAAAGGAGACCCTAAATTATTGTGGTCTAAATCCAGATGTTTCATTTTCATTCTCCAACCCCTGTATATTCCAATACACATTTTAATAATCAAGGCAATAGCTTCATGTGCAAACTTGTCATCACACTGAATTTCATCGTATTGTATCTAATGCCAATAAATCTGATCTCTTGTTATAAAGAATTGTTATTTAATATAGTTGTTAATTACTAAAATAGCTACAAGGGAAGAGTTTAAGGTGTTGGACTATTTATCGGAAGGTTGTGATTGAAATGCCAGGATCTGCCAATGCTGGGCCCTTGAGCAAGGCCCCTAACATTCAACTGCTAAGTCGCTCTGGATAAGTGCTGTAAATGTAATCGAAATAAGAATAAAGCATCAACACGAAACCTGATCAGTATTTTGCTTTGCAGGGTCTGTGTGTGGTGAATAACTTCAGAGGTGCTCATTCGACTCCTACCAAACGGAAGACGGAGGAATACCGTGGCCTCCCACTCATGACGTTCCCACGCGTGGAGAGCCCGCTGGAGACCCTCAGCGCACAGGTACAGTGTAATTCCACCTCCATCACAACCACTTTCATACAAATAGAAGCGTAATTGATGTTTGTGAGAGTGCAAACATTTGTCTTATCTATTCGTGCATGGGTGAGCCTTGTTTTCATTCCTCCACAGTCATCTCCTATGCATGATTCATGACTGCCACGGCGGCTCGGTTTGAAGCAGCGAGCGTGGCGGAGGCGTATAGGACGTGCTCATCATGAGATTATGTTTCGTATGTCACGTTATGAAGGGATTTCTATGCAAGATTCACGTCAGAGTGAAATGAAATCAATACTTGGATCTGTGTGGGAATTATGTAAAAATGTGTTTTATTTCACAGAACGCTTATTCTCCCTGTGAAACAGCACACCACGCTGCTATTTGTTATAGTCTTTGTGTTTTTGTTTTTTTTTTCAGGAAGGGCTAAGGTTGAGTGTTATATTGTTTCCTGAGCTGACAGAGCTGCTATTAATATCTGTCAGACGTGGATAATAGATTGCTTTGTACACACTTAAGAAGTCATACAGCAACATTTTAATTGGAAAGACTTTTATTTTATTCAACTGTCTGTTCACTGATACAGGATTTTAACAGATTTTTGTGGATAGCACATTTACCTTAAAAAAAAAAACAAGGTGGCTATACTTTATGAATAGATTAATTAAAAGTATGATGTGCTGCATATGTCAGCTTCTGCTACTGTGTAAAACTATACTGTAGCCGGGACTAGTGATACCAATATATAGTATGGACTTTGTGATAAATGTGCAAGAAATAAGACACTCTGGTAGGCAAATAATCAGCGACATGGTGAGTGGTGTGATGTGTGCCGGTAACAGTGCCTCCCTTCTAAAGTGTTTTATTTTTCTCTTACCACAGCGGTTGCTGTTACATACTTGATTCTGATTGGTCAGTTAATTTTCTATTACAGCACCTATGGCTGTAATTTTATAACACTTTGTAGTAGTGTTTTTGTGTAGTGTGGATTTAGAGGGGTTTGTATGGCTCACAATAATCAATTCAAAATTGTGTATGATTATTGATGTGGTTCCGTTTTCTGCACTTACCTTCTCAACAACATGACAGCCATTTTTTTTTTTTTGTCTGATTAACTTTTCAGTCCCTTCAGGATTGCATCCACGATTTTGTGACGAGAGAAATGAGCACAAAATCAAGCAAACTCTCCCTTATACAGAGGGGCTTGCAATTTTTCTAAAGTACCGCCGATTTTCTACGCATTTGGGCTAAGACGCATCGTGTGACGTCATCATAGCGCCCACTCAAACAAAGCCCTCTTTGAGTCACGTGTGGGGATCATAAGTGCAGCTATCTTTATAACACAATTTTATATGTGTCTTCACTGGTAGGAGTTTGAAAGAAGAATCCTGTGCCTTGTAATTTCACCAATTCAAGTAGCAAAACTTTCTGCACAAAAACATCAAGCAATTTTGGCCGCAACACTCAAAAAACTATTAAATGGGATATTTCACGGATGTTACTCAACATTCGCTGTAATTACAAATTGATAAAGCATTTGATGGATCGTTCATTATTTAATATAAGATTGTAAATATGTAAAATATGACTAATTTCATTACTAATTTAGTTAGTTACTTTTAAACCTGTGGAATGGAAACAGCTTAGTTCCTGTTATCATGGTATTTATAGCAGCTGTCCTTCAGTGTGACTCTCTTCTATTTCTTGAAGTCCAAAAACACACACACACACACAGCTGCTTGTTTAAAGAAAATGAGCCAGAAATGTAAAACTTCAGCTGTTATGACACACTTAGACTGGAGAGTCTTTCTATAAATATTCCATATGTACATTTAAAGATGTTTTTCATCCTTTTAATCTATGTGGTGTGTCTGAGTCCCCAAGTGGTAGCTCAAGTGGTTAAGGCTCTGGGTCATTGACTGAAAGATCAGGATTCAAGCCCCAGCACCGCCATGCTGCAACTGTTGGGCCCTTGAGCAAGGCCCTTAACCCTCTCTGCCCCAGGGGTGCTGTATCATGGCTGACCCTGAGCTCTGACCCCAACCTCCAAGGATGAGATATGTGAAGAAAGAATTTCACTGTGTATATGTGACAAATAAAGGCAACCTATCTATCTATCTATCTATCTATCTATCTATCTATCTATCTATCTAACTAGATTGAAAATATAATGCAAACATATTAGAATGAGGAGATTGGAGATGGAGCTACTGTCCCAGAAAATCAAATCTTTCTGACCAATCAGAGGTTAAAATCACATTGTACGATATCAGTCACGTTGCCGTAAAGCACAGCTGGCCCTGAGTATATCTGCGAAATTTGCTTCAGCAGTTTAAAACACTGATGCTGCCATTTTTATGATCTACAGCCAGGAAATATAATCCTCCTTCTCTGAATTGTTGTTGCCACCGAATGCAGGAGAGAAAAGCCAAACAGACAGCTGAGAGCTATAGCAGCACTGCTCTGCCACAAAGCGAGATTTCTTTCCACTTTTGACAAACGCTGAAGGACACAAGCTCATCATCCATGCGCAGCTTTGGGACCATGGTTACGGGAAATACCCAGTGAAATGGAATTGGACGTGTGCGTTAAGCACCGCAAGGGATATCCACCATGCTGTCAGTGCTTCTTATCAGGACAAGCAAGATGGATGAAACGGATGATTCAAGAAGAAACGAGGTCGACGACGACGACACGTCACTTTCTCTTCTCTTCTTTCTCTTCTGACTGATGTGTTGTCAGAGATGGAGGGAGCGTATAAGAGAAATGTAGTGAAATGTTCCACACCAAATGAGACTTTGTCCTTGACTCTGAATGTCTGAATCTTTATTTTCTTTTCTTTCAGAACCATTCAGCATCCATGACTGAAGTGACTTGACTAAGGGGCCGGCACAGAGTCACCTTCACTTCACCTCAACACTTCTAGGCACAAGATGTTTTTGTACTGTCGCATACTGTAAAAATAAAAAGAAAGAAAAAAAAAGGGAACGGAAAAAGAAATCAAAGAAAATAGTATTATGTTGGACCAAGTTAGAAGCAGATGTTTTGTACATTTTGTAAAACACAGTGCTGTAGCTTATCCTTCTGTTCTTTCTGATTCCACATCAGGAGTTCCGCCTTCCTTGTCATGTTCTACATAACAAAGTCAAATCAAGTCTATATATGATGTTACTCAACTATCGATGTTATGTGGTATTTGTACAAAGAATTATTTTATTCTAATTCTTTTTTTTTTTTTTTCCGGTCAATTTTTTTGACAAAGATCATCGTTTTTTTTGTATTATTTTTATCTGTATAAAGCATTTATTCAACATTGCCTGCTCTTTCTCCAGGAATGTTTTTTGGTATTCTTATTTTTTTTTTTGATGTAATATAAAGATACACAATGAATTGTGAAAAAGTTTTTTTTTTTTTTTTTTTCCTAATGACCACTGCATGAAACTACACAGACATTTGGCGACATATTTCATTTTCGTGTGTTGTTTTCCTTTTAAAGTTTCTTTTGAAATGCCAAATATATTTTTTTGATTTGTCGGTCAAATAAATAGTCTGTAGTTGAAAGCTTGGGACTGTTTGGGTTTTTGCTGGATCTCTTAAATATAATATTTATTGGCTGCTCTTAGGTAAATGTTTGCCACTCACATAATTTGGCAGAAAGCGTTATAATAACGACGTTGGTCTGATGGCTCTGATATTAAAAAAATGAAAGAAAGCAACGAACAAAGTTACTACACCAGTCACTTATATACGGCTTCAGAATGGATCTGAGTCATATTTGCTTGAGACGAGAACACTGTTCTCTTTTACAAGAAGCCATGAGTAATTCTACAGAAGGACACTGGAGTAAGTTACAGTAATGATTAGAAGTGCAACAAATGATGGCTTGGATTTAAAAGGCAACACCATTATCCATTATAATTAATTTAGAAATTAATCATTATCCAAAACACAACACAGACAACTGTGGTGGAAAAATGAATTTATATTTTAGAAATATTCCAGCAAGGTGATTAAAATGCCCGTGACTTAAAATACTTCTCATCATCATTTCAGCAGACTTGCCTGATTCTGAACAAAGCTCCTCAAATATTGATTGAAGGCTTTTCTTCTTCTTATAGATCAGATCATATTAGATCATAGCAGATTTAGTGATATTGTGAATTCACTAAATCGTTTCCTATGAAATGGTAACCTGTAATCAGCGTAGACTAATAATCAGCAAGGTCTGTATGTGTGAAGTTGTGCAAACAAGCCAGCAGTTGTTGCTTCACCAAGCATTTGTCCAGTGTGTAAAGTGCTTATTAACTAAACGTAGGTTTGTTTGTAGAAACAGCTGCTGCAACTGTGTGTCTAACTGCTTACTCCTAACTGTGGAAGCGTGAATAACAACGTTATACAACACTTACTGTACAACCATTAGGTTGATTGTCTGTACCGCTTATCCGATCTATCCTCGGGTCACGGGGAGCCCATCTATCCTCAGGCGTCATCGGGCATCAAGGCAGGATACACCCTGGACAGAGTGCCAACCCATCGCAGGGCACACACACACACTCATTTACTTGCGCAATCACACTCTACGGGCAATTTAGAAACTCCAATCAGCCTAGAAGCATGTCTTTGGACTGTGGGAGGAAACCGGAGCACCCGGAGGAAACCCACCAAGCACGGGGAGAACATGCAAACTCCACACACACAGTGAGCGGGAGTGAGACTCGAACCCAGGACTTAGGTTGATTGGTAATTCTAAATTGCCCATAGGGGTGAGTGTGAGTATGTGTGGTTGTCCATCTATATGTGTTGCCCTGTGATGGACCGGCGACCTGTCCAGGGTGTACCCCTGCCTTTCGCCCAATGTGTGCTGGAATAGGCTCCAGCAGATCCCTGTGACCCTAACTAGGAATAAAGCAGGTATAGACAATAGATATACCCAGTCCAATTACATCACTTTGCATATTTGAAGTTATTTGGTTCAGTGCTGATCCCAGAATGCCAGGTAGCTCATCTCCTACTTCAAGAACAAACTGGTAAGTGCCAAACTATCATCAGTAGCAAAGGCTAATGATTTGGGATGTTGAATCCACCTAGTAAACAATTAACTAACATGCAATTTATTATATATTGATCTGTCTTCTTGTAGCACATTTAAATACCATTATTTGCTTAGCAAATTCAATTCATTTCTTATTCAGGGGTAGTATTATAGCAGCTGTCGCCGCTGTATGCTAATTAAACTTGGAAGCTAGACTGGATAAAGATAGAAGGAAAGATAGAAGGTCTAGATGCTAACTACAGTAAGGGCACAGTGTTCCAGTGCTGTTATAGGTGTATAAAAAAACATTGTGTTTGAATGACCAGCAGTGCTAGTTTTTTGTTTTGCTATGACGGTTAAACAGGTATAGATACTATAGTGCTACTGTCCATAACAAGGCTACTAGGTTACTCAGTGTTTATCCTGTTTATCAGCTAATAAAGTGTTGGAGTGTATTCTATACATTATATATTCTGAATATATCTTGCCACACTCTGTCCTGGGCTGATTGTGGCCCTGGGCTGACTGTGTGTTAGCATTTGTTTATGACCTCAAATTTTTCTGTTCATTTTTCGGTTCTTTTTGCCAACATGCACCGAACATGACAGCCCATGACAGTTTATTCTTCCGCAATTTAAGTAACCCTTTTCGTAATAAACTAGCAAAACCGCCAGTAAACACCATGTCTGTTTCTGCTGAAGTGTTTTGTTTACCAGTAGATAACACCGAATATTACACCTTTCTCCTGTATAAATACTTCCTGTTCATCTTAGTAAATTTCAAGGAGTTCAATCGCTATTCAATCACTGTCTCTGAGTGGTTCTTTGGCAATATTTTCCATTATCAGCAGAGGTAGAGGCAGCAGCACGGCGTAGGATTCTTTTCCAAGTGATTCATGGAAATAATGTAGTTTGAAAAAAAAAAAAAAAAGTGTCTAACGTAGCGCCTCCACGTGGGAAAAATTCACGACCTTGAATATAACCAGTGGTAGCTGAGCAAAGCATTGTAGGTCATATGCAGGTATCAACAGCTCAGTAGAATCTATAGCACCGGGACTTTACTGCAAACGCTACAGGCTTACAAATGGCCCAGGTATATGGAATTAAGCCAAACATTTTCATGCAGCTCCACTGTGAGAATATTTAAACCTCCACTCTATTTACTCTGAGTCTTACAACTCAAAGCTCAGTGCAGACCAAAGGCTTTACTGTGGATTTCAGATCTTATTGTGTTGTTTACTGCACACTTGTGTTGTATACCGTTGTTTACTTCACACTTTGGCAACGTGACACTCTTGACATATGAGATATGAGCAAGTCTGCAACTTGTTCTCTTTATAAAAAAGTAATGAAAAAATCAGTCTTACCTTTTGTTGAACCTTTGGTTGAAACTCCTTTCAAAATCTGGCATTTACAGCGATGGATACCGGCATACTACTCTCCATACAATCTATACTACTACACTCCACACAGGAGGTGCTGCTGTGCCTTTAAACTTGAAAAAGGGAAGTGTGTATTACAGTTACAGTATGGTATGGAAAATATATGCAGTGTCTATTGCATATGTCTTAACTATATAGTATGTAGACACCTGACCACCACACACATATATTCCCATTCCCAAAATGAAGGACACTGAGACTGATTTAGTTCCACATTGCTGTTATAACAGCCTTCACACATCTAGTAACGCTTTTCACTAGATTTTGGAGTGTGGCTATGGGGATTTATGCTCCTTCACCCACACAAAAATTAATAAGGAGGCCTCAGTATTTATCCCGAAGTGTTCACTGAGGTTGAGGCCAGGGCTTGGAACACTCAAGATCTTCCATATCAACTTTAGCAAACCATGTCTTTATGGGCCTTGATTTGTGTACAGTTGCATTGTCATGCTGGAACAGGTTAAGGCGTGTTAGTTTTCTAAGTGAAATCTTAAATCTATAGCATACAAAGACATTCTAGACCAGGGGTGTCAAACCTTATCTGCAAAGAGCCGGAGTATGTGCAGGTTTTCATTCCAGTCAAGCAGGAGACACATCTGATTCCACGTGTTTAATTATCTGATCTTGGCTTTCAATAGATTCAGGTGTGACTTCTGCTCGATTGGAAAAAACTACACCCTCGCCGGTCCTTCGCAGATAAGGTTTGACACCCCTGTTCTAGACAACTGGTCCAAATTTATGGCAGTATTTTGAGCAAGACCCACATTGATGAGGTCTGTGTTTATACTAAATTCTTTTCTGAATAAGATATTTACTACAATCATTCATTTAATTTGATCTACTTGTCTGGACTAAGTTTTTGGATTGCAAATGATATGCAAATCGGCCCATAACACAACTTTCTGTGTTATTCCATGTTTCCAGTTATTTGACGCAAATGATGGTGTCTGCATCAAAAGCTGTGATTTTGCATGGTGTATTTAATTCCCTTAATATAACCAATTTGTGTTGGACCATGTCTTATTCCATAATGCACCGGCTCCCAACTGTTCTTCTTGTCCTGCATCTAACACACCTGATTCAACTAATCAGCTAATTAACATCCTTATCTAAGTGTGTGTGTGTGTGTGTGTGTGTGTGTTAGAGCAGGAAAACACTAAAATGTTGCAGGATAGTGTGTACTCCAGTGTAAGGGTTGGGAACCGGTAATGTAGTGTAATGACAGCAGTTTGGTTGTTATATGTGGCTGGGAGAGGTGGGTCTATTTATTCTAGTGATGCACTGAAATTTTGGCCATTTTCAGTCCAAAATGGCATTTCTAAAAGAGAAAAACATGCAGACATTTTTGACTGGGAAAAAGACCCCATGACCCAGGGCAAGTAGTAGTGGAAGGTTGTGAGTTTAAATCCTAGGACCACCAAAGTGCCATTGCTAAACCCTCAAGATATGTTGCTCTGGAAAAGGGTGTCTGCTATATATGTAAATACTCCAACAAATCAAATTGAACCCTTTACAAGTTTTAAAGGGTATCAGGTGGTAATTACCATCTTATCGTGGTCAGGGTCACAGTGGGTGGTGGTTCAAGGGTTAGGGTTAGAGTTAGTGGGACCACTATGAGCACACAAACACAAATCTCATTGCTGCCTTTATCAAAGCCAATCCACCTACAAGCATGCTTGGGGGAAATGGGAAACTACTTTGGGGAACTCCACACGCACAGTACCTGAAGATTTGAGGCATCAGTGCTACATGCTGCATAACTATGCCCCCATTAATAATGGTTAAAAAACATTCTGACACATTCATTTATAGCAGCAGCAACAGAAGCAGATCAACAGTCATGTGGAAAAATTTCATGTTTTCTACAAGGAGCATTAGACAAGCAATATTTACAAGATCACTGTCGCTCATCTAATGCCCCTCAATCCCATCCCAAATCCCCTCCATATAAAGACAACAGTAAAATAACCAGCAAAAAGATACTAGCATGCTGATGCCATCTGTAGCCAGGTTTTTTTTAACTGATGATAAACCACAGTGAGCAAAGTAAAGCTTGAAAAAGAAAACTGTTCTCTGCTGTCAAAGATGGCTGATATTTTGGCTAAAGGAGCTGCGTCTCATTCCACTCAATCTCATTCTGTCTCTGGGGTTTTAGATACTTGTCTAGTATGACCAGAATTTCCGTTTCATCTAGGGGTCTTTATGAGATTGAAGTTAAGCTGATGATAAAATGTTTCCTGAAATCCACATAAATAAACCAACACCACATGTAGTGCAAATGAATGGCAGGCTTGAGCCTCTGAGATCTTAATGTATTTCAAAGCTTGTTTTTAATTAAGAGATTCAGAATCCTTTCGCAGTTCATGGTAAAGACTGTTCTCATTGTAACCCATCAGACAGTGTTCATGCTTCCTTATATAAAACAGTTTAGTGCTTTATATCGATATGCGGGAGATGCTATCATACATCACAATCTGACATCTTAAATAAATAACTAGCGCTCTGATGCACAGAGTGCTTTTTCCCTTGCACTGTCACGATGCCCGTTGCAGTTCCCCTTACACACACAGGTACACACACACACACACACACAGTTAAAGTAGAGCTCAGAAAAAAGGGTTTGTATCCAAATTTCTGTTTGCCTTGCCCATCCTTTCACATCCTTTAGACCAACTGGTCCAGAGAAATGCCAAGAAGAGCGTTCAAAAAGAGAAAAAATAAAATGCTCTTTTAAAAATATGTGCAGAGAAACATGAAAAGCTTCGACTGAGGAAGCAAAATAATCCAACGTCAACTTCACGGAGTAACAGATGTCTCAGAAAACAGCCCCGGTCTATTACTGCTCTAGGACTCGGGTGCCATGTTGGTTCTCTGGTACTGTTCCAGTTCCTTTTTCTTCTTCATGGCCAGCTGCAGCTGCTGTTTGATGATCTGAATGTGGGTCTCCAGGTCAGTCAGTTCCTGCACTATGGGACTGTGTGCCAGGCCCAGCAGGTCCGTTTTGCCATTCGACTGCAGAGGAAGATGTCTCTTCAGCTGAGGAGGAGGAGGAGGAGGAGGAGGAGGAACAGAAGGTGGAGGAGAAGGGAGCTCTTTACACTGTAAACACTCCAAGTTGTTCTGCTGCTCCTCTTGGTCTGAGAGGCGATGGCGAGAGCAGACTGAGTTTTCACAGACGTTCCAGAGATTTTGCTGGTTGTTTCCGATGTTGCACCTTTATGCAGAGCAAACAAAGCAAGATTTAGTCCAAATACATGCCTTTATGAGTAAATAGTTGGTTTAAACAAAAGGTGTCATGTTCTAAGCTGTTTAACTCGAACCAGAAAACGAAAGCTGAAATTCTGATCTATCGTCTCATATTCATCTTTTGAAAGTATTGGCCTCACTGTTCCGATACATTTGGAGCGAACTGTTCTCGTTCTGAAATGACTGAAATGTTTCTCTTGTGCATGTATTTTAGTCAAATTCAAAGTTCTAGGTCTGCAGGAGTATCATGGGCATTTTTGACAAGGCAGCATTTGATTCCAAACTGAACTGATTAGGCTTTTGCTCTGGCATTTTTATCCCACTTGAATTGTGTGAGGGAAACACATTTACCTAGCAAGGATTCACACATTTCAAGACAGTTTAAGTGGTTTTACTAATGCATTACCCAAAGTGATTTTTTTGCAAAAAAAAAAAAAAAACAGGATAAAAAGTCACGAAAACACTTCCACATAGTTGGGATTTTCTTCTTAAAGTTCAGGCATCAAAGCATGCTATATATATTTTGGCCAAACTCCAATTTAAGACTAAAGTTTCTCTTACTGCCAAATAAACTTTCCACTTAAAAATGTGCATATTTGTATGTATCACAGAACTGAAGTGCTTCGTCTAAATGTCAACATCTCCCAAGTAAACTTGAAAAATGCATTCTCCATTACCAACAAGTATAGTGCTTCTTCTTACAAACTTCTACTTACTAGTTTGTTTTGTACAGACATTTGAATCTGCTGTGACCTCAGTTCATCCACTAGTTATAATGATTATTCCTTAACAAACATTTCATCGGATTAACAAGCATCTTGGTGTGGTGGATAGATAAACCCAAAACATAATATCTCCACCATCTAATGGTGGAAGCATAAAAATATTTGATTTCTTTTAAACCTAAATCTGCATTTATTGCTTACAAATAACTTGCGTGAATGTTCAATTCTTTTTCAAAATATCCAAGGTTAGCAACGATTTCTACAGAGGGTTTTTTTTTTTGTTACTTTTGGTGCGTTATATATAATCCATCCATTAATTACATGGTTATTACTTAATAAATTAATATATGAATAATATGTATTGTTTTTTTTACACAGCAGTGGGTTTTAATTATTCATGGAAGTACGTTGTTAGGAATCTAGAACCCAGCAACTGGAGATGAGGGTGAAAGGAGTACCAAGCTTCAAGCTTACCCAGCTTATACACAGCTATAGTCGCTGTAAAAGGATGAGTCCATTAATTCTTTGAAGCAGATAGACAGGTACTTCAGAGAGACTAAAATCAATCTTGGCATGAATTCAAGGTGTACTATTTCAGACTTTCACTGTGAATATACAAAAGCCTGAATAAATAGCCTAATAAATAAATAAATAAGTAAATTGAAATCACTTTCATCCTATTCTTTGATTAAAAAGACACCAGTGTTTATACGAAGGTTATTAATCTAACAACTCAATGGTATATCTCTTACTACAATTTCATTAGAACTAAAAGCCTCTGTGTTTGTATAATGACGAGATTGTATAATGATTGACAGCTGCATATCCCAGCCCATCGTAAACAAATCAGAAAGAGTGTTGGTGCTAGAAAGGTGTGGAATCACAGAGGTTTGTTTCCTAGTTTGGGGATGTGATAGCTTATTGGTGAAGATGTTGGTCTACTGATCAGAAGGTTTTGAGTTTGAATCCCAAGCTGCCACAGCTGGGCACTTGACCAAGGCCCTTATCCCTCAATTGCTCAGTTGTATAAAAGAGGTAAATTGCTCTAGATAAAGGTCTACCAAATGCCAGAAATGTAAATTTCCACAACAGTTGATGTGGGCTTTAAGACAGGCGAAGCATTTAAAAAACTGAACTGATGTAGTGAACATCATGACTGGCCTCATAAGCTCCTGGTCTCTTTGGCACTTTTGAAACTAAACGGTGAAAATAAAAATGGATATTTGTTCAGTTGCGTTACCTCCGGCTACTGAGATTTCTTTTCAACTTTCATTAGTATATTGGCTTCATTATCAGTTAATGGGCATATCTAATTAACTCTGGACATGCTGTGTAATAATGGCTCCTTACCTTTTTTCCGGTTTTGCAACAGTTGATAATTTGTCTTCGCTGAAGGTCGGGTTAAGTGCTCGATGCAATCTCTGACAGAGCAATCGTATTAAGCGTTATTAAAGACAACACTGAGAGCAGCTGGGAATATGGTAATATAATTACCTCTAATTGACTCAGGTTTTCATTAATGCTCTAATACATCACTGAAATGAAATTAGATCATACTTGAAGTCATCAGTCAGAAAGACAACGAAAAGGCTCACTTGACTTGTATGAAGCCAGTATTGTGGCTTGTTCTGCATCTTGGGGATCACCCAACGATGGACGACGTGTTCAGCAATAGTGGTGAGGAGCGACAAAGCAACCCCTATACACAGCATTACAAATAACCCTGAGAAATGTTTAATCCCCATCTGTAGAGTCTAGATATAAGAACAAAGTGCACATTAGATTATATCTGAGAGATGAAATGAAAAATCAAGTAAATTCAGCATTCTGTGAAATGAGAGACAAATATCGCTTCTGGGTTTTGTTATATCATCAATATTTCATTACCTCTGTCACTGCAAAACTCCTCTTCCCACAGGGCACCACTTTGTACCACTTATCATGCAGCATGTCCATAAATCCATCTGACTTGTACTGGCTTACCAGCTCCGAGATATTTGAAGTCAGGGGCGAATTCTGTTTGAGACCGATGCCATAGCCTGTGAATACAATTATTGGCAATGTTTATTAATGAATATAAGTACAAGACATAGATGCAACTACAGTATGTAGATGTTCTAATATAGCACCACTACATGCATGGTGGGCAGGGAAAGCCTGTTTGATGGTGCCGTGGCTAAATTCTGGCAAAAAAAATAACACCTCTTCCTGATTTTTATTTATTTATTTATTTTTGACGAGGGGTGTTGAGAACTATATGTAGTAGAATAAGGGTTTTCCAGGTTGCCATACAAATAATAAATCATTTATTTGCAATATACAAGAATTCTATGTGTAAACGTTGTTATATTTGCGACGCAAAGCACTATGACGTTTATGTTTATGTAAGTCCTGAATACTTAGCAATAAATAAAACACATTTTAATAACATTTGATTATAACAAGACAATTAAAAATCTACATTATGTCTAGAATGTGGAATTGTATCACTGTATTAAGAGTAGATTTGATATGCTGTAATTCTCATTTTAGTTTTTTAAAAAACTATTATAATTATTTTAAAATAATGATTAAGAAATAATTAATGGATCATTTTTTAAAACAATCAACAGAAAAAGTTTTCTTTTGCGTCAGTATCAGATACACACTTTTTCTGTCTTCTTCATTAATGCGTAACCTTTAATATCGTCCAAAGGTGAAATACATTCATGTGTAAAGGAATATATTCTTATCAACCCCGACTACAGTATGTACCACTTTTTATAGAACATTTACGGATAAAACTAAATTTCTCTTTTTTCCCTCTCTCTTGACATTTTCACTGCAGACATCAATTCGTTGTCATATGGTCGCTTGATACATAATGACATTCATTCAGTATCTTAATAAGCATATAAATGAAGAACGAATCACGGATGAACTTGCCTTCAATTGCAAATGGTTTTCCCACTGTGAGAGTTTTACAATCAGCATCAATGGACACTTCATAGTCCAAGAGGGCTTTGTCCATAATGAAAGCATCTAGTTTTTGAGGATCATCCCTGAAAAGATGCATTACAGCAACATTTTTACTAAAATGTCAAGCTGATCAATTATGAATGATTAGTTTGCTTAAAAAGTATGTTAACAAAGCATATCTTGGTCTCTAGACCTGCACAGAACAGGACATGGCACTGTTTTTAACATTACACAGAATAAATAATCTTTTAACATCTCCGAAGTTGTAGAAATGATGTTTGTAGGCAGTTATGTCACAAACTTTGTTTCTTTCAACAGCATGCTATCTTGGAAACGGGGCTTGCAGCTGGACTTTAGAAAAATGGCCTGCACTACATTTTATGTGATTTGTTTACAAAATCCCAAAGCACATTATGTCAGTGGCTGTTTGAAGGATTTTCAAAATCCATACTCGCAGATTTTTGGAAACACTTGATTCAAGGACAGCCTAAAAGAGGATCGGAGAGATCAAAAAGAGAACAGGACTATGCAGGTTGATGCAGTCAGGAAAACTGAATTTGCTCCGTATATTCCTGTGTTTATGATAGAGTTTATCAGAATCTCTTACAGGGCCAAATATTCCAGCACCCTGCTTTTAAAAAACCAAGTTACATCCATACAAAGTTCCCTAATTGCACTCCATGGCAGTCCCAACTGCTGTGCACAACCCGCTTAAGTTCACTGCACGGATGTTTGGTTGGATTCAGGTTTTGGGCTCTGGATAGATTATATAAAACACTGCTCTACTTTTGCACAAAAATTGACTGGTATTTTTAACTTTTCACAATACCCTCCACCTTGATAAAAGCCATAGTTCGGGCTGGAGAAAAGTAGCTCTAATGCATGATGCTGCCTCCACCATGCTGTGCTTTTCTGCACTTCTTTTGGTGATGTGCTTTTGCACCAAACATTATTATATGTTTCAAAATTGGTCTAGTCAATGCATTACTCATTTTACCACATGGTTTAGTGTGGTCCAGTTGAGCTTGGATGGTTTTTGTGAGAAAGGGCTTCTGTCTAGCCACCTTATAACAGAGCCCAGAAATGTGAAGAATATGAGAGATTGTTGTCACATGCAGAGAGTAATCAGTACTTGTCAGATATTCCTGCACCCCCTTTAATGATACTGTAGGTCTCTTGGCAGCCTACAGCCCTTTTTCATTTATTTTTATACGTTGTAATTTCACGTAGCGGGTGGAAACATTTCTGACATGATTGATCTTGGTTTTCGTTTTTCTGCATCACAAAAACCTGCCATTTTAACAGGGGTTTGTAGACTTTTTCTATCCACTGCCGTTGCCCTCAGACCAGGACATCTCCATATTTAGGTTTTGATTTATAGTACTTGTCTGTAATGAATATGACTTACTTAAGGTGGTCTATTCCATCAGGGGTTGTAGGAACATTATATCGCCTCATGTATTCATGCATCTCTGGAAAGCTTTTTTTCACATAATCCTCAGCACTGCTCTCCCGTACAGTCCCGAATCGGAAACCCTGGGAAGGATGATGGAGCTTAAAGGAAAGAATAATTCTTATTAGTAGAAGGAGTAGCAATGACTTTAATGACCACAAATCAGGAAGAAGTTGGGTTTAATCCTGAGCTATTTATAAAAGAAACTTCGAGTGGCCTTACCTTGGGGTCATGTATACCTGAAAGCTGCTCATAGGTCTTTTCCCCAACCATCACGGCAGCCAGATTGGCTGTGTATGTTGAGAGACAAAATAGACAGAATATGGCCCAGAGGTTCATTAGAAAGCGGCCTGTCCAGCACTTGGGTGGCTTGATAGCAGCTGTCCTGCCGAATAAGATGGCATAGCAAACATTGAGTGCTGAAGAGAAGGAGAAGACTCTGTCCCTGTTTCGGCCTTTGGGTGTCATTCCAAATGGACTCTTCCACTCATATAGAGTAAGGAATACAGCAGTAACATGGAGAGATGCAAAGATGCCAAGCCACATGCTCCAGTGTAAGGGCCACATGAAGGCTCCAATGGGTGCTGCTGTGTCTCTGGTCCTCACCAGGATGCCCAGGCTGGTGGAAAAGAAGGGGCTGGTGAAGTCGATAACCTGACTGCGAGCTGAATTGATGCTAAATGAAGTGACAGCCAGCTGCGCCGCTCCACTCAACAGGTCACCCACCAGACCTGTCCAGCGGCCGTTCTTGTAGGCACCATATTTTCCATCTCCTACAATATAGAGGTCGAAGTCAAAACCCACATCCTCAGCCAGCTTTTCCAGCAGGTCTATACAATAGCCATAGCAGCACTTCTTGAGCTCTGTGGGCACTGTGCTATTGCCAGACTGAAGGTCATGGAAGAGGGCATCAAGAAGTGCTGTGTTATTGGTAAGTGGGTCAAGGCACAGCTGCCCTGCTGGGCAATGACCATCATCATCCACCTCTCGTGTGAATACAAAGGGGTGCTCTACGAGTGTCACAACCCGCAGGTGCAACCTAGATGAATGCCTCCAGTCACCTCCTGGATGTGAACGTTTCTTGCTAGGCCAAACTCCATAGTCCAGTACCACTTTACCCTGCTTCCAACTACCAAGTCGTGTCCATGCAGGATTCCCCAATGGATCATGCTGTAGATTCCAAATAAAGTGATGGCTTTCGGAAAGAATAGTAGATCCACCCTGAACATGAATATAGCCACTTATCCCATCAAATGATGTGTTGGCCATGAACCTGGGGAACAAGAGAACAATGGTTTTGGTGCATTTTTCATTTCATGAAAACATTCTTCTATTTTGTACACTAGTTCAGTTTTATAGTTTTTTTTTCGTTGTCAGAGCAACATTGGGGTCTAATCTGCAAAGAGAATGGAGCTCAGTATCTAGGAACATCCCCTGGCATTTAGACAGAAATACTTGGATCAGAAAGAATGATTTTGCTTTGCTAGCCCTGTGAGCATGTCAGCTACCTTTTAGAGTGTCATACCCTAAAGCCTCTGACAGTTTTCTGTCTAATCTCTATGATAACGCTTTCATCTACAAGATGGTTATTTTCTCCTCTTGGCTTATTCCAGAAACAGCCAAATTTAAAATCTGTCACGTTTTTTCCCTTTAAATATAGATGATAGTCATTTGTGGATAGACATACAATCATCAGCAAAATGTCAATCAGGTGTTTCATCACATCTCTCATGTCACACACTTCTGGGGCATTGGAGATATAGCTGCCCTTTTCTATTAGAACAAAAGAGAGGCTTATCCAATGGCATCATTTTAGGGAGAGGTTATGTGATGGCAGGAGACTCAATCAATAAGAAAAAAACACTATGAAGTATGTGTTGGAAAATCTACTTCTGAAGCAATTCTGAAGCAATGATAGAGTAAAATCCTCCTTGCTTAAAATAGTACTAAAAACTGCCCATGATGGTAATTCTTATCTGATTTAAAAAAAAAAAATACAGGATCAGACATTAAATAATGTATGTAATAAAGCATGAAATGTAGAAGAATGCACGCATAAGATGCTACCTGGACAGATATTTTCCTGAGGTGAGATTTTTATCCTCAACCATCATGCAGTTTGTAATGCCAGGGATAAGAGCCAGCTCTGGAGACACAGCAGCAGCTGATCCAACAGCCCTGGCAATAAACTCCAAAGAGTCCTGGACGTAGTGGTCCAGAGCAGGCTGCCTCATTCGCCCATGTGCCATAAGGCCCATCGGCAGCCCCTCGGTCCTTAACAACTCCACGTTCTGTGAGTCCCCTATAATCCAGTGGTAGTCTGGCAGCACTAAACCAAGCTTCGTTATGGTTACAAAGATCCTCTTGATGTCACGTATATCACATCCGAAAGTCACAATGGTGGACATTATGTCCTTGATGGAGGTCATGTGACCCTGCAGAGATGTTTGAAAGTCACTTTTGTTGCTGTTGTTGGTAGAAATGTTGACTATGGAGCCCAGGTGAAATTTTGAGTTGTTGCGAAGCAGGAAGACAAACTGGGAAATATTCAGCTCCTGGCACATCAGTAGGCTCACATCATACCAATTATTAATGGAAAGAAGGGAGTAGATTAAATCCGCCTGAGGAGTCTGAGGATTCTGCATGGCCATCTGGAAATGGAGCGAGTTCTGTCAGGGGGGAACGAAAGGAAAAACAGTTACTGAAAATGGATCTTGAAAAAAGACAGACATTCAGCTCGTGTCTTTCACTGGAGTGAAACACAAGAACAGGACAGTAAGCTTGCTCTGAATTAATGGCCATTCCTCCAGTGAAATGTTTAAAAATCAGTTTTTCCACAGGACACACTTTTCGAATGATATTATCCAATCAGCACCGGCATCTGCTATACCAAATAGTTCAGTAATGACCATAAACCACTTAATGCTACATTGCTGAATACTCATCAGCCGCCTGAAAGCACTCAGAAAACAGTTTTATATTCATCATTTTTACACAGTGTCTTCATTACCATGCATAATTACGAGAAGGCATAATTACCTTTATTGTATATACGTTGATTTTTTCAGCGTTCAAAGAGAATATAAACAATTACATTAAACCGAAGTGCAAATTGCTGTATTGCACTGCAGAAAGTAATAACACACTTTAACAGACCAATCCATGTTCGTTTGTGTTGGTATTGGAATGGTGCAGTATGAATGCTGGTAAAGACTAAAGACCCGAGGGCAGATCTGAACTCAGTGGTTAAGGCTTTAAGGTCGTGATCAGAAGGTTGCGAATTGAAGTTCCACTGCCAGAAAACAAGTACTGCCTCTAAACTTGAGGTGTATTGGGGGGATACTGGCTGCCAAATGAATATGCTTTGGCTGAATATGCTAATATTTGACTAATCTTCTGAAACACCTCCGAAATACCTCTATGGAGCCTTTAATCATTTTCAAACATGATTGCCAGGCTTCTAAAATTTCCAGCCCAACTACAGTACATCTTAAAAACTGCACAAAAGAACATGAATTGAGCCCCAAAGACAAGATTTCTATTTTATTTCTCAAATAATTACCTGGCACAGCTGTTATTCACTCCATAACCTCCCTTTTCCTCTGCCGAACTTTATCTTACAACATAATGACTCTGTATATTGCAGATACACTGTCTGGACTTACACTTTTCCCCTTTGTTTGTCCACAGACGGTATTTGTGGACATTTTATCATTTACTGCGTGACCCGCGATATTATTAACAAACTCCACAACATCAGACACATCATAGGGCAAATAAATTACAGGAATATTTGGAATTTCCATGATATCCACAAATGTCAGTCTTTATTAAACTCCTACTGGAGGCTTAATAGCTCTAATACTGTACAATACACCTCACTAAATTTCTCAGAGATGTCTGGAGGAAATGCTTAGCAAACCAGCTTATGTGGCAGCAGAAATGACATTAATCAAAACTAGCTAGAAATGAAATTTTCACAGATTTCAATCCATGAAAAGTTCTTTCCTTCTTCACATTACTAAGCTATTTTTTCTTCTTTACAAGTTATTATAAAGTGTAGCCAATGATCCAGCTTTCTGGTGAGCTGTAATTACCACCAGCATTTTACTCAGAACTTTCGAATGCTCACAGCTAGATTTTACCTGTGGGAATCCCCTTCTTTTAAATGATTCATTGCATGAAGTTTTTGCTGTGAATATTTAATATTCAGTGTACACCAAGGACGCACAAGGAAACCGTGCGCTGTACTCCAGCTTTGATCGTGATTTTAGAGAGGTGTTTGTGTTTGATATGTACAAATTCTTCAAAGTAGCATAGACCAACAAAGACTAAATGACTCCTCTCTCTCTCAGGCTCACTATGAATAAGTACATAAGGAATAAAACAGGAGAGGTTGCTCTGTTGTAGAACAATAATCCACGATGGTGTAGCGTGATTTTCACTTAGGGCTGTTACCACCCCACTAATAGATTATAGTAGTTAGATTTAAGTATAAAAAATGTCTGTGAGGGAAGTTCCTAATGATATATAAAATGAATCAAGCTTTATCTTCTGACCAATCACAGTCAAGAATTTAACAACACCTTGGTATTAATCACTGAGGTTTCCTTTGATGAGCTGCTAAGTTCTAAAAAATTTCTTCTGCTTCCCTTCGAAATCACTTAAGATGTCTAACAAAGAAGTAAATAAAAATGCAAATCAGAGCACCTTAAAATTAATGAAAAAAAATTAAACTTATGAAGTACAGATTTTGATTTTATTGTAGTGGAAATATTTATATTTTTTAAGATATACTATATGTATGTAGCTTACATCCACCTCAAGCATTATTTCTTCACTTAAGTCAGTGGATTAAAATCTGGCGAATCTTGTCTGTCCAATCCTATTTGCTCACGTTGCTTTTGCAAAATGCCTTGTGATTACCCGTTTTGTCTCTTTAGCACATACCAGTCCTCATTAAAATTGACATTTTGTAGATAAACCTTTTAAATTTAGATACAGTAAATATCCATGTCAGCCCAATTCGTGTGTTTCTGCTCTATACTGTTTCAGATCAAAAGATAAATATGCATAAGCAATAACCTGTACAGGGCAGAGTGAAAGAAATCACAGACCACAGTTTGAAGAAGACTTTGAGAACAGGTCGGAATTTTACAAAGAAATAGCCACAAAAAGTTCTGGAACCAAGAACAGCCTGTAACAGACTGATGGAAATGATCTGGTCATGAGCCAAAACATGCAAGCTCATCAGACAAGCACAGTGGAAGCAGTGCCATGGCTTGAGTATGACATGGCTACTTCTTGAATGGGCTTTTTGATCCTTAATGATGATGTTATTCATGATGGCCTAGAATAATAATCTCTCCAAAATAGCCTAGAATAATAATTTCCTCATCATGGTGCACCAGCACATCTATTAGTATAACAAGCCTCAGTAGAAAACCTTGTTTTGTTTTGTTTTTTATCATTTCCATTTGCTACATATTTGTACATCATAGGCAGTACTTAAGCATGAAAAGACATCTGGAGTAGGAAGCTCTTAATGTAACAAGACACATCTTGACTCAGCCTTTATCATAGACACCCAGAGCTTGTCTTTATCAGCCTTCTGTCTATGTTGGAAAAAAGGGCCATCACTATTTCTACCAAACAAGCCAAAGGTCAATAACAAGATTCGCTCAACCCTGACAGAGATTAATTGGCGTTTGATGTTGATGGATGCACACGGGTGCACTCTGGATGCACAATGGATGCTGCACTGAATTCAGGGCTTGTATTCACCTGAGCGCATGTAAACACAGAGCTGTCTGACCAGAAGATGGTGCTAACTTCAAGAGGACCGACAGCCCCAAAGGATGCCTGCAGACAATTTCCACCATCACAGGGAAGGTTTTGGACAGCTTATCCAATCACGTGCCAGGATGTATTTATGAAAATCATATGAGATTCATTCATGAGTCATCCATTTAGAGCATTCTTCTCCATTTTCATTTTTAATTGTTTTCAACTGGTAGCTTTACTAGAACAGATACAAGTAAGAATTATTTTAGTAGAACATTTATGGTGAACAACCTTTATGGTAAATTAACAACTGACATTTACATCTAATTAATATCTCAGTCATGGTCTTTGCAACACGGCTGTCAAAAAGGCCTACAATATGAAATAATCTTATTTCCTCTTTTTCCAAGTAGGTGTTTTGATATAGTGTGCACTGGCATGAACCCAAACCAGAAATGAATAATAGGTCAATTATATAGATAAAAGCCAGTCTTTAACTATAAAACACAGCAACTTATATTTTAATCAGAGGTGTGGCCAAAATGGTGGCACTGCCTGGCAGATGATTTATGTAATTGATGCAATTTACGTATAGATTTAATGAACTGTATCTAACTCATGTTGATTTAAACTGGTTTTAGACTTCGGCAATTTTTAAAGAATTTACTTGTCACACTATCTGAGATGACCCCAATCACTTCTAGTCTGAATTCTTTAACAGACTGCAATAACACGTTCTCTGTGTCAAATTTTGAACTATTAAAGCACATTACTACATCCTGCTTACATTCAGTCAGTACAGAAGACTAATCACAAAGACTTTTTTGTGATTAGTGAGATACACATAATGGATTTTTTCCAGTCAGTTAGCATGTTTTGTTTGAGTTTTACCGTCATCACTAGTCTATTTGTACTGTAGCTGGACTGTGAATTTTGCGCCATCTTATGCTGTCTTCCTATTGGTGGCTTTTACAGCGATCACACACACAGAAACTCCGGACACTAGGGTCAGTGTTCAACGTTAGAATGTTTTATGTTATTTAATATTCAGTGACTTTTTGTAGTTCTGTATTTGCTTTAAGTTTTGGTGTTAAGATCTCTCTCTCTCTCTCTCTCTCTCTCTCTGTCTATCAGGAACCAAACACATCTTTTGCCTTTGTTGACTAAATTAGCTGCCAGTAAATACCTGACTTTAGATGTTCTATGACTGCTGATCACACAACAATTTTTTCCTATGACAACAAAATCAAGCCAAAAAATCTCCCAGTCTAAAAGCCGGTTTCAGAAAGTCATTGTAGTTCTGTACGAGTTTTGAAGAAATGTATTCGATATTTAAAATTATAAGCAACTAAGGCAATTTATTGTGCACCAACGAGTAAACACCTTTGGCATATACCCACCCCCTTTCACCACTCTGTGCCTAGTCTGGCTATGTCACCGTGTGAATATTTTGGAACACATTTTATGACCCAAGATATTATATTTATGACCCAAGATATTAAAAATATTATAGTATAGTACTGTCTTATTCTGTCAGTGTCTTCCAGCTTCTCAGACCTGCTCCTGGAGTACCCTCTGCACATTTTAGTACTTTCCATTCAATTCAGATGGACCTGATTAGATGAATGTAGAGGACGTGGAGTACTCCGGGACTATTGTCACCAGTAAAACCGTGATAATTTAATACTCAGCTTGAAGGATGTGTACCTTCTGCCTTGAGCTACCCAGAAGAGATAAGAGGACAATAGGTGAGAAAAGAAAAGAGACTCGTACCCGACTCTGACGCTTGAACTCGTTTTGAACGACGCTGATGACCGGAATGTGTAGTGACGAGGACACGAACTCCAACTTGATGAACTCGTCTCTGTTCTCAGGAAACGCCATGATGGCTGAAACGCCCTGAACCACGACCGTGTGACATACACTCTGCAAGAACGACATAGGGTCGGAGCTCACAGGTGGAGGTGAAGAGTAGAAGGAGAAAGCCGGCAGCTCACCGAGTCCTATTTCCACAGCCATGACAATCTCCAGTGATAGGTTGTAGGGTAACAGGTTCGGCAATCGATTTAGAGTCTCCGCAGCCAGGAATATGGAGTCCCTGGGTTGAAACGCGCTCTCTACTTGTTTGTGCACGTTTTTACTTTTCGCGCCTTTTTGTTGGTTCGTAGTAGAGCCCTTAGTCCTTCCAGTCCTCGCGCCCTGATCACTTACACTTTTCCTGACTAACTCCAGTTCTTCCCAAGCCGTGTCTCTGTCCGCGTCCCAATCCCACTCGATTCCTTTCCTCCTGAGGGAGCTGTGTGTCACGGCGCGGGGCTGAAGATGCACGGCTCCCACTCGCACCGTGTGCCCGATCTGTTTCAGGATCTGACATGGCTGCGGGTGCGCAAGGAGGCACGCGGGCGTCAAAATGAGCACCAAAGCGCCCGGCGCGAGCAACAGAAACAGCACCAACCTGCCCAGCGTATCCCAAATCCCCGGAGCCGGCATCCCTCAACACAGCCTGCTGCTCTCGACGCGCTTGGGAAAAAGACGGCGTCCGCGTCCGCGCTCCCGTCTTCTGCTCCGCGACCAGCGCCGGTTGGCTCGCTCTTCCGGTAATGTCCAGCACGCGGTGAAGTTTCGCTCCGCGCGATCGGCGGGATCCCGAGTGACCGCGAGCGGCGCGCGCGCGAGACGCGTTTCCAAGCAGCCGTTTTTCATTTCCAGAAGAATTTAAGAATAAAGTATTTGTTTTTATTATTAGGCTTGCTTAAATTTCTAATTTCTCGAAATAGATGCACTTCAAAGTCACGCTGTTCCCATCCTCAGTATGCATTTATTATTATTTTAAATATTATTATATTATATTTGCATGTTAACTAGAAAAAAAAGGACTAGCTCTATTTTTACGCGCATTTACGCACGGGAAACCGATAGGAAATGTTAAAAGGCGATTAAATAGTCATCTAAAGTCTTCCCAAATATCCCTAAAGACAGGAGGCAGTCGACGCCCACCGCGGAACTCCAGCGGCGCAGTGTTTGGCACGAATCACTGGCGCTCAGGCGGCGCGCGAGCTCATCAATTACGCTCCGGTTTCCGTAGTGAGGTGCGCGTGAAGCTGCGCTGGCCATCACCAATGCAGCAACACATCATTACACACTGGCGTGACAGCCACTTGCTATGACTCCATCCAAATTGTCGAATTAATTTTAATGGCCAAATTAACATGTTGCAAATATATCCGATTTTCCCCTCAGCTAATGGGGGGAAAAAAAATCAAGCCACTCGTCACGTCCTTGTTTACTAAGGAAAGGTTTGCACATTAATCAAAGAGACAGGTTTCTGATTCTCCATGCTAATGTCCTTTATAAAAACCAAAACACATGAAAATGTTTTCATTATATTACTTTTTAACCTTATCTATGGTGTACAGGATGCGTAAAGATCTGAAGATCTAAAACTTGCTTGCTGAATGTGATTTCTGAACCTGACCTAAGCCTAATTGAGTATGTAATCAGATATTGACTATCAAAATGTCTGTCGTGCTCCTGCACCATCGCCTCATTATCAAAACAGAGATGTGACTCATTTAAAATAAAATTAAATCACCTAATTAACAGACATGGACAACAAGAACAATCAAGAGAATAGAACTCATCCTGATTTGAATAATTAGCCTACTGTTTTATTTAGACTATTTTATATATGTGATTTCCTCATGCAGTGAGTATTATGTTTTGATCAAGTCATTGGACAACTTAAAACTATCGTCGTCATCATCAACATCATCATCATCATCATCATCATCGTCATCATCATCATCATCAAAACAGAGAAGAGTGCTTACACACTGTACAGATGACTGCAAAGTATTATAATGTGTAAATAAAGTAATAAGACGTAATAATAACAAGAAATTACTTGATGACTGAACTAATCAGTGATTATTTCCCACCGAACAGAGATTAGTTCTTAAATTCTTACTTATTATAGTTCTAAACATAATTATATGTAAATGTATAATTTATTTATTTATTTATTTATTTATTTTTATTTATTTATTTATTTATTTTTTTGCAATTTGGCCAGTTACATTGTTTTTGCCTAAACAGATAATGTTATAAATGTAGACGTAGGTGGGTGTATTAAAATTCAATTTTATTTGAATAGCACTTTTAACATTGGACATTGTCACAAAGAAGCTTTACAAAATTATATCAGAAATATAAATTCAGGAAATAAATCAGAAATGTTCTATTTATGCCTAATAAGCAAGCTAGAGGTGATGATGGGAAGAAAAACCTCCCTGAGATAGTATAAGGAAGAAACCTCGAGAGGAACCAGACTTAAATTGGAAGTCATCCTCGTCTGGGCGACACCAGATAGTGTGATTATAAATAATTTCCCTGAATAAATGAAATGAAAGCTTCCAATGCAAATTTATACTTTCGCCCGACTTGAAGATATGTATCAGAGACATCAATTTCAGTTCAGGAAAGCTTGTATTTTCTGATCTATACTGGAGCTGTCAGAAGCCATGTACAAGGTTTCCAAACCAAACCACCACACTTAGGGGTTACACTGTTAGACGAGGTTCTCTACATAGGAATGATCTGACAGTCACATTAGTTATTTGATTACATATGACAGGACATGCGTTCCCTGTAGCAGAATACCAGAATAGGCTTACAAGTCTGATTTTTAAAGTGCATACGCTGTGAAATGGGTTCATGGAGCATTTTAAGGCAATAGATAGAACATTTTATTAGGGAGTGTGGAGAACAGCAAAGTGCCATTCTTAATCAACGGAAAGCTGCAGTTTCCTTTACTGACCTCTTGGCTTCTAGTGACAGCCCACTGCAATTAATCTCATGCTCACATTTCACAGCGGTCAGCCTAGGAATGCATGTTTATGTGTTTGTTCACATGTGCTCACATCTGTACTGATGAGCATCATGCTTTCACGCAGGAGATGATGACGATTCTGCACCATTACAGTGCTGTTCATAGGTACAGTTAAATATGATTAAGGTTGTGTTAAAATGATAAAGTGTAATATTACTATTCTAATATTTTACAAATGACTTCAAATCATAGAATTGCCAGAAAAGCCAATATTGGGCCCTCTGCTTCTTAGCTACATAACTGGATTGCATCCTGCCGCCAATTGCCTTGAATAAATCTGTCTGTAAAATAAATAAATGTAAAATTGTGCAGATACATTTTCAGTCCATAAAGTCCAAAAAAGTAAAGCCCGTTTCAGATTCCTGAAGTTGCTGTATCAGAGTGTTGTTCAGATCCATAAACACGTCAGCACATTAGTCACTTTTTCTGGTCACTAATCGGAATACAAAGCACACATACAGTATAGAAGCTAACTTTCCATTTAGAGAGACTTGAGTGTTTGGGGGGTTTTTTTTGGTTTAGACGGATGTTGTTTTTCTTTCCCAGTGATTCAATGTCACTTATTTTTTGAGTGAAGAAAGCAAAGTGGTGTGAAAAGTATGTCAAGGCAATCCTTTATACTTCAAGAACTGTCCATGACTCAAATCCAGCACAATGCACAATGGAGAGTGTACAGCAGTTTGATGTTTTGGCTCAGTGTGAGCTCACTGCCTGTGGTTAAACTTTTTTATATTTTGAGACTATTTTAGGAAATCACATTATTTGAAGTCACATTAATAAAATGATTGGAAATAGGATTCCCTAGACATTTCAGTCCTGACGATTATACCGTATGTCTGCTGAATTTTCAGTTCTGATTGAAGGTGTTGATTAATTTTCTATGACAACAGCTCAGACAAAATTGTTGGCTATAATGTGAGGTGGGTTGATGAGATGAGATGAGATGAGTTGAGATCAGATGAGATGAGATGAGATAAGATGAGATGAACCTTAATTAATTTCCCATATGGGAAATTCAAGTTGATGTAGCAGAGCGAGTAAGAGGAGTAAAATCGAAGAAAAACCTATACATCAAAACTGTTTAAAAACATAGATAAATAGAAATATGTAAATAAATAAATAAATAGAAACAAAGCAGTATCTGTAGAATGACAATTAACTGCTGTGCGTGTGTGTGTGTGTGAAAGAGAAAGAGAGAGAGAGAGAGAGAGAGAGAGAGAGAGAGAGTTGGGGGGTAATGGGGTAATTCTGTTGCAT
Organism: Hemibagrus wyckioides; assembly: GCF_019097595.1. NCBI lineage: Eukaryota > Metazoa > Chordata > Actinopteri > Siluriformes > Bagridae > Hemibagrus > Hemibagrus wyckioides. The sequence goes on from NC_080725.1 coordinate 16,554,329, forward strand.
GTGGAGTCTGATGGCTGATTGAAAGAAAGAGCCCCCAGATGTCTTGAGGCATGTGGCTCGATAAATCAAACACGCTCATTCTAATTTGTTATTGTTTCTATAGTAACAGCAAATTCACTAGAACTACTGTGGGTGTTCCTTATAATGTAAGATTAATAATCAACAGATTCAAAATGTCTTTCCTTTCCCATAGAAGAATGTCTAATCACTTATATTGAAGAAGATGTTTATTTCATTTCTTGAAGAAGTCTCTGGTTTGTAACAGTTGGTAGATTTTCCTCAGTGGGACTTTGCTTATTTACTTCAAGAAGGAGAAAAAAAAAGGGAAGCTGGTGAGCGACTGATTGTTTGTTTGCTATAAATGTGAAAGACAATAGGACTGAAATTGTCTCACAGATGTTCCCCTGCAATAAATGTAATTAGAAACAGTTCAAAATGATTACATGTTGGTCATTAGTGAACTAGAATTATGATTGTTTAGTAGTATAAGAGGAATAAAATACCACGGGGTGTGCAATTATATGGAAATAACATATTCTCCATTCATACGTAGCATTCCCTGTAAATGTGAAGTTTATTCCAGTTTTGAATAGAATAGAATAGAATAGACATTTCATTTTCATGGTATGGTAAGGTAATTTGGTAAAGACACGAATAGCCATCATTTCAGAATAATCAGGTTTGAAAGATGGCTGATTAAAACACGTGAAGACATGAACTGCATACATCAGATCATTTTGACATTAACGAGCTCTTCTTCTTCAATGGCGACTGGATTGCACAACTTTCTTCAGTTTTACACACAGCAGATTTGAATAATTCTCCCTGTGAGCCGTCTTTCTGATAGAAACCATTTTTGTAATTAATTCACTCTTATGTAAAACTCTGGATCTGATCTCTAACATGAAAGCTTAACTATTCCCGGCTTTCCTCTGGCCTTAAACCTGAACATCAATTTGTAAAGAATTACAAATTTACAAAAGGAATTACTGATGTGTGCTGATTGGACATGGATCATTTCATTTGGAATTTTACTGAGCCTCTATGAAATGTTGCTTTTGACAGGACCCACATCCCAACCTTGACATCCCAACAACCCAAGCCATCCCCCAAAACCGTTGTATCTGTGTGATGTGGCATTATATCTGTTTATTATATTGGAAAAACGCCACAGAAAATGTCTGTACAACTAAATGTTACTACCTAAGAATGAGTCGTAGTTTGATCGTATTTCCTTTAGATATTTCCATGAAATCAATTCAGTTTGTAATCAGTTTTCAGCTGGATCATCACATCATTATCAAAACAGAGGGGAGCACTTACACACTGCTAAATTACAAATGTAATATTTAAAAAAAATTGTTAAATGCGTGGTTTAGAACAATAATAAACCCTAAAGTGATGAAGTATTTCTTATTAAAAAGAATATGTTAAAACATGCAACTTACAAAACCTGTAGAAAATTTTCCAGAGCATTACCTATATGGGTATACGTTTAAACCGTACTGTTATATAGCATTATACAAGGTGATAAAGTCCTGCAAATAATGTATGGTGTGTTAGACTAGATCTGATCCTCAGTTTAATCATGTCAAAGCATAATGCTTAAAGACAAGCTTGCTTCTTAACCTGGGATCTGTACAGTATGTTAGAGACGTTACCACTTCCTGGTTTAAACTGTGCTAGTATAGAGTCTAAAGATCAGTTCATTTTTGCTGCATGTCACATACACATCTTCATATCTTTTAGATCCGACATCTCTTTTATTTTCTTCTCTGTAAAATCTCTAGAGTTAAAACCCCCCTTTTTTGGTCATTAGAAAATCTGTAATAAGACCTCTGGAGTCTTAGGGGAGATGTGTGTAACAACAATCCTCCAAATAGCAGAAGTGTATCTTATACAGTACATCACACAGGACAGATTCTTTGGTAATTTGTACAGACTAATCATTTCTAGACATAAACCAGAGCGTTCTATTTTAGCCTCTTTGTCCTGATAGATAGATAGATAGATAGATAGATAGATAGATAGATAGATAGATAGATAGATAGATAGATAGATAGATTTAATGAGGTACATTGCAGCATTACACTAGCGGTAAAAACAATCATAGCATAAATATAATAAAAAATAGAGAAATACAATAATCTAGTCAAAATGTCTTAAGGAGAAGAGGGAGCTACTCTGTGTAGAATAAATATGTAAAATATATAAATAATCTCTGTAAACAATGCCCACAGATGCTGTGAACATGTGCAAGAAAGTGTAAAGAGTAAAGAAATCCACCAAGATTTGCTGTGAAGTAGCAAATCCTAGTGGATTGACATGTATTAAATGCAATCTTCAAGTACTTTAGTATCTGAAACAAAACACTGAAACATCGTACACTGCAAATATCACATAAGACAGGTTTTTCATAAATATAGAGTTCTGCATAGCATCTTTCTGAATACATTATTATTTTTTTTTTTACATATATTCATTTTGCAGACAATTTAATCCAAAGCACCATACACTAAGGCGGAATAAAGTGCAACCTAAGTAGCTGAAGTATATGGTCCTTATCAAAGGACATGGTAATGTGTACCTGGTAGTCCAGGAAACTCATAGATACTTCTAGTTTCTGGCAACTGCACTGTCACTGATTGTATTCTCTTGTTAAAATCGTGATGGGGTGGCATGGTAGTACAGCAGACTGGGTCACCTCACTGCTCCAGGGTCCCCAGTTTGAACCTGATCTCGGGTTACTGCGTGTCTAGAATTTTGTATTTTTCCCCAAGTCTGTCTGGGTTTCCAGGTTTTCTGCTTTCATCCTATTAGGCGTGATTATGTGTGCGATGCCCTCGTGTCCCATTTTGTCTCCCAGTGCTCCTGGGATCAGCATTGGATCCACCATGAAAATCATGATTCCTAGATTCAATTCAGTTCAATTTGGATATAGATTTAGACTTCGTTCCTTAATAAGCAAGCCAGAAGATGAACCCTAGAGAAAGCAAGAATAAGAAACCTTAAGAGACTCCAAAGGGAACCTCTTCATCTTCTGGGTGAAACCAGATAGTGAGGTTGTTACTCTTCTACTTTTTTAATGATATAAAGTAAAGCAGTACTGAGTGTGTTTGAAGGATCTTCATTAGGATTCTTATTTCAGTAAAAATTTTAACTTTAAATCTCTTGTTTTCAGGTGAAGGCTGGTCACTGAATAATGGATGAGACTTGGGCATAATCTGTTTTCAGTAACTGTCCAAGTAAGACCATGCACAGCAATATTTGGGATATCCATGTGGCATGATTCACAGCTATCTGTAGGCAATACATGTTGGTCCATTCTCAACAGCAATAAGTGATTCAGGTGCAGGAAACTTCAAGCAGAATTTGAGCATCAGGATGGGTAGGGTAGATCCAGAGGGCAGAAGGACACAAGGTCATTGGCATCTCATCAAGCAGCAGGAGTAACGTGCAGCTTGACAGAGAGAGAGAGAGAGAGGGAGGGAGGGAGAGAGAGAGAGAGAGAGATGTCCCATATGAAATACTTAAGGTTTCTTTCCATAATGTACAACACTGCATCTAAAAATACCCAGGATAATGTATCTATTTGTTAGATGGATGCATTAAGATTTCCGCCCACGGAGGTTGAGCACTTTAAAGAGGTCCACCTCTGTCATCTTAATCAGAATAACACACCATTCCCTGTATGGTGAATGTGCATTTCATACAGCTCCTACTGGCCCCCATAATTGCTTTTTGTTCCCTACACCATACTTTCCAATTGATTTTTTTTTTCTAAGGCAGCCAGGGACACATCAATAGACTTATGCCACTCTCAAATGATGACATTCCAAATCACAGTAAAGAGTAGAAATGCCCATCAAGTGTAATCTTTCCCCCGGCACATCTCCCTGTGTCTCAGCTGACATTCTGGACCAGAGGAGATAAGCAAACCAAAGAAGGAAACTAGGATAGATAGATCGTACATAGCATTAATGGAGAAAAGAAGTCTGTCGGGTTCATAAACACCCATGCGTATTCACACAAACACATATTTTAATGTAATGGATCTGGCGGCTGTAGTTGAAGGCCATCAAAAGTTCAAGGACAAAACTGTAGAAAGTAATAAGCTTACTGTAGAAGAACCGAAAGGACAGACATCAAAGCATATTTCGTGTTAATCCCTGAAACTCTGATTATTATTTAGTTATTTATCATAGAGCATATTAATTACTAAATACTGTGAAACTAGTAGGAAAGACATGCAGTTACAAAAGCAAGGACAACAATTTGGACTCTTTTAATGAGTTTAAGGTAAAAAATTTTGAAGTCTGGTTAGTGAACTCTTATTTTTAGTCTGGTTAATGAAACAGCAGCAGGAACGCAGTGCTTTCTGTTTATGAATTGCACCTGATTGAACACACAAACAGCTTGATAATTACTTGTTGAGAGGAATCAGTTAAGACAAGACCACATGAAACACTGTTATTTTGACTTCCAGCGATAGACTTGGACACCTGTGGTCAGACATCTGCTACTGCCCTGATAATGACCAAGCTCATGGATGTCATAGGTTTTAAAAGTGGTACTGGTAAAAAAAATAATAAACATAATGAGTTATTAATTAGAACGTTATGTAATTGAACGGCGCAGCTGAGGGTTAAAGGCCATGCTTAAGGGTGATCTCAAGGGTGTGAGACAGGAATATACGTACACTGAATGGGACACTGGTCCATCACAATTTACCACACATACACACTCACATCTTGGGGCTAATGTTGGATTAGCCACTTCACCTGCTGGAATCTTTTAGGAGATGGGAGAAAACCAGACAACCTGGAGCAGACCCATATGGACACTGGAAGGACACACAATTTTAATAAGATTCATATTGCAGAAATGTGTCATAGTTAACCGCAACACACAGGATGTGAAATACATTAATTTCTATTTTTTTTTCTTCTCAGAAATGTTATAATATGCGTATGAAGCATAGTTGCCTCATAGCTGCAGGTTCCCTAGTGCTGCTGTCTTTGTAAAGTCCTCAGCATTCTCTAGTTTCTTCCTTCCTCCCCATAACATCTTAGTAGTTCGACTAACTGATATAAATTGTCTAATATGTGTGTGTGTGTGTGTGTGTGTGTTCAACTTGAAACTAATTAACTGCAGTAAATGTGGTTCAACTAAAAAGCAACAAAAAATTTAACTAACGTTATGTGTTCATTAATTTCCAACTAAGGAGCTTGTCAAAATACTAATACTAGACTAATGTTATACTAGCTAATGTTGCTATAATTCATTGGCTATCAATATTATGACCAGGCCCAGCTACAGATATGAAATGAAGGGTGGGCCAAGTGATATTCCAGGTGGGCCCAATATGTATTAATGTAATAATTAACTATTAATTAACTAATTATGATTTTAGAACCAGCTGGTGAAATCTGTTTAAATCATTTGGGACAGAATTACTGCATTTTTGAGTGTGTTTATTTGTGTTTTTGACACCATCGGAAGCTGCTGGTGTACTTGAATCATCTATTTCTCCGACCTCATTGCCGCAAATGGATGAAGTGGTAGCTGTGTTCTGGTGAGCTGAAGTAGTTTTCTTTCGTCCTTTCGGAATAAGAAATCTATACATTTTGTGTTTTGTTAGGCTACTAGTGCAGCAATAAAATTCACATTTAGTTCTAAGAAAGTTCCTTGGCTGTTATATAATTCAGAATTCAGTTGGGAAGGTTGGGGTCAGGTTGGGAAGGTAAAAAAGGAAAAAAAATTATGGAATGCAATTATACATTGCACCAGTTTTGTGATTGGCTGTTATATGTGGTGTGGGGCCAGATTGGGCCAAGCTTCTGATTGTGTGGGCCAGGCCCACCCTGGCCCCCCTGTGGAGCCGGGCCTGGTTATGACTAGTCTAAATAAAAAAACAAAAACAAATGAAAAACAAAAACCCCAAACCAAACAAACAAAAAATCAAACATTTGCATTTTAGAGCTGCAAAGGCAGCTCTAAGGTTGGTTCAAAGTTCCAAAGTTTTGTTGTAATTGTATTGTTTGTATGGTGTTGTTTACGATAAGAAATATATTCTCACTTCAGAGCTTTTAACACTGTGCTGTGCTTATCATTGTTCGAAACTTTACTTTTAATCCATTTTACATTTGTACTTTTAAATTTAGAAGCGTGTAAATCCTCTTCTCTGTTTTGACATTTTACAACTGGAAACTGATTACAAACTGAATTGATTGATGCCGATTTCTCTATGTCATGGAAAAATCTACTAATCACACTGTGACACTCACTCTTAGGTAACACAGTTAAATTCTTTTGTTGGCATTATGAGCCAATGGCATTAAAAAATGTAATTTTTTTTCTGATGGAATAAACTACAACAAAGTAACAATAAATAGACAATAAGTACAGGTACAACAACATCCATCCATCCATCCATCCATCCATTGTCTATGCCCGCTTATTCCTAATTAGGGTCACGGGGGTCTGCTGGAGCCTATCCTAGTGCACATACTAGGGCGAAAGGCAGGGGTACACCCTGTACAGGTCGGTACAACAACATATAGTACAAAATAACACAGTGCAGCAGCATGAAGCAGACAAATATTGGTCAAACCATTCAGTCTTTGAAAACAAGTTTTTTAATAGCTAGCTTTGTTTGGCCACCACATTATCAGGATGATGTTGTTTACATACTTAATTCGACAGCTGGGCAATTCGAAGTTAAAGTTAAACAAAATCTTCCAAAACCACAAGTGTCCAGACCTGTGTCCTCACAGCTAGTTACAGCCATAGCCACTGTGCCACCCACCAAGGTACCATATGTGATGTTTTTTGGCATCATTTTATGTTGCTGTGAGATTTTACAATTCACAGATTCAGATTTCCCTTACAGTCTGTGAATATTCAGCTATTTCCAAGGTTATCTGTTAGGATGTGAGTGTTGAACTGACCCTAACCCCCAATTCAGAGGTTTGTGTTTCTGCACACTGTCAGAGATCTTACCCGGAGACAAGGGCAATCATTTTTCTGTTTGTAACCTTTTTAAGCTACTGAAGGAGATTTAGGATTTGTTGCAGATTATCATTGCAGATAAGTGGAGTCAGTGGTCTTGTGGCTCAGCTTGCCCAGTGTGAACTAGGTAATAAATTCTTTCATTTTCACTCTGGAAACAATATTGTCAGCTTCTGTATTTCAAATGTCACTCCAAAATAGATTTTAACACGCTGACATATTCTTCTGCTGTTTGCCTACTATAGGGTAATAGCCCTGGATTAAAATGGCAGTAGACCTCCATCTAAGTTGATTGAATTATATTGTGTGAATTCTGTAAGTGCCACAACCTCTGCCATTTGCTTTCATTCTTGTACTTTATGTTCTTTGTACTCTCTGTCATTCTGTCAGTCTCCCAAACTATCAGAGGCAGGGAAATATTGATGCCCTGCATAATTTGCTAATGGGGTTCATTATCAATTCAAAATCATAAATGTAGACACCTGGAAATAAATTGAAAACCACAGGGGAAAAAAAATCCCCAGAGCTAGAAATGGCAGCTCTGTCAGCATGGTGTGTGAATTCTGTCTCTAACAGTTCATCAACGTCTTCTACTCAAGATCACTCGAATTCATAATTGTTCTCAACTAGACATACGCTCTCTTATTACTTTGTGTTTGTAGCAGTTGGTTCTATCTTTCAATATACTTGTGAATGAACTAGTAACCAGACAGTTACTAAGAATTACTAAGTTACTAAAGCCTTAAATTATGGAACAGTGGAAGCTCAAGTGGTTAAGGCTCTGGGTTGTTGATCAGGGTTCAAGTTCCAGCACCGTTGGGTGCTTGAGAAATGCCCTCATACCCCTTTGCTCCAGGTGTGCTGCATTACGGCAGACCCTGTGCTCTGACCTCAACCCTCCATGGATGGGATATGTGTCGAAAGAATTTCACTGTGCAGTATATGACAAATAAAGGCCACCTTTAAAAAGTCTTTTTAAAGTTAATGAACATGTTTTTTCCTGTGCAAGCTTCATATCTGTGGCCACCTTGTTTTGGGGGTGTTTCTCCCTTTAGTGTCTTTTATGGAAATGAAATGTTACTCAGTTAGGTCTGGTGATTAACTTGGCCAGTCTAAAACCTTCCACTTTTTCCCCTGATGAAGTCCTTTATTGTGTTGTCAGTATGATTTGAGTCATTGTGTTGCTGTATGATGAAGTTCCTCCTGATTAGATTCGACGAATTTCCCACTAAACTGGTAGACAGAATGTTTCTGTAGACTTCTGAATTCATTCTGCTGCTATCATCATGAATTACATCAGCAATAAAGATTAATGAGCTTGTTCCAGAAGCAGCCATGCCCAAGCCATGACACTTTGCTTGCCTGATGAGATTATATGTTTTGGATCATGAGAAGATCCTTTCTTTCTGCACATTTTTTTTTTCCTTTCCATAATTGTGCTAGAGGATAATCTTGGCTCATCTGTGTATTTCTTTGCTAATGTCCTTGCCCGGTCTCTGGTCATTAGGACATTCCAAATTGTTGTATTGGCTATGCCCAATGTTTTTGAAACAGCTCTGATTGATTTCCCCTGTTTTCTCAGCTGTAAAACTTTCTGGTCATCATCATAGTTTATCTTTTTTGTTTTTAACAACAAATGCAGTATCCGCAAGTGAAACCTAGCCGTAAACATTCAGAGCCATTAATTGTTTAAAGAATCAGTGTAACAGAGCACAGCCAGGCGACAAGAAACGCCTGCCAATCATGTTCCGGCATTTTTGATTACTTGTGGATGGGTTAAAAGAAATGTGCCATGTTCTAAATTGTTTAAACGACCTGGATGTAAATATCAGGAAACCAATGCTGACATCTCATATTCATCTTTTAATCTCAAATGCACTTGACTTTGGTGTATAGCAAAAATGAAAAAGAATAGGCCTTGCTGTCACACTGTATTCTCATTTCACCTTGTCAGTACTACAGCCTGCCTTGAAGCACCCATGCACATCACCAATAATCTGACACGACCTTCTCATCCCTGTCAGTAAACCCACTGGGAAGAATTAAGCATAAAAGTCACCTTCTGCTTATGTGAACCATTGGAAAGATCTTGAGCGATCATGGTAGTTTATCACACTTTCACTCGCCTCATGAGTGCAAATTCAAGATTTCCCATAAGCCAGTTATGCATTTATTATGACTTACTATTCATATGAATTTCAATAGTGTCTCTGGCTTATTAAAATTCTCGGTTTATATATCCGGGTGTATTATTGAAACAAGGTGGAATATTATAATTGTTGCTCTAGTTGCTTTGTGTTAAGCCACTAGACTGTGCTTATTCAATTAGTCAGTCAGAAAACGCTAATTAGGTTTCGCCTAGAGACTTAGAAAAAGGTCATGATTATGTTTAGTCCGGACCTTTTTAAAGAGAGATTAATGATGCAAACTCAGCTCACTCATGGGTCAGTGAGTTAATGAGAGATGAAAGCTAATCTATCTATTAGCTTTCTGCATAGGTTTGATAAACATATCTGGTTTCTTGAAACTGATTGGTCAGAAGCTGTTGATGAAATTTTATACGTTTTACTTTTCTTTTTATAATATGTTATTGTTTTTATGGTAACAGTTTTAAGATTTTTACTGTGGATCTCTTGTAAAAGGAGATTATCTATTTTAGGGAAGGAGTCTTTATAGTCTTTATTTAGTATTGTTAGCACTTTTTCTACTATAGTTACTTTTTACACGCAATGTATCTCCTCCACCATGTCAATGTACATCGGACACTTAAAGAAGAAGCTTTGTAATATTTTGTAATTTAAATCCAACCGATCTTTATTTGCATAGCACATATAAAAATATAAATACAAATATAATGTTTAAAACTGAAATTTGCATTTAGCCCGAAATGAGCAAGCCAGAGGCGACATGGCAAAGAAAAACTCTCTGAGATGATATGATGAAGAAATCTTTAGAAGGAACCAGGAACTGAAAAGGGAACCCATCCTCATCTGGGTGACACTGGGTAGTGCGATTAAATAATTTCCTTTCTATAACAGTACACTATATAGTCAAGTCCGATGGTAAAAGAGGACAACAGCAGACAAGCTGCTTCACTACAACTCGAGAAAAAATGTGTTTTGTCATGTTACTCAGAAAACATTATTGTTATGTGGTGGAAAACTAACTGCACTGACACTGAAGTCTTTTACATTTTTAAGGTTATTTAGATTAACCTTAAAACTAGAAGCTGGAATTATTGACTGAGCTGGAATTAATCACCACCATCTGACCAATCAGAAACGATAATACAAGAGCATGCGTATATGCAAATATAGATAGAAAGACCATTCAGTCTTCAGTCTTGACATGTCTAGCATAGAGAAATGCTTTCATCCATATTGGAACTGGCAGAATAATGAAAAGTGATGGATTCAACACTATGATCAACCTTCACATTATGCAAAAAAACTGCAAACTAAAATAACACATTAGCAGTGTAATATCCACATGTCGAGCAGTAATGGTACTGACATATGGCTGTTGAAGCTCCAGATAATAGCCCTTGTCACATCCTTCCACTCCTCGTGTCAACTATGTGAAAGTAATAATACATGTTTTTGTTATCCTCTGTTATGAAAGAAATGTTATTTTCTGTATCTGATACACCTACAGTTTGACCATGGTCACAGGAAGCTAAAGATTTCAATTCATTCAATAAGTACTATCAATATGTTTAAAGGTATCAGGACAGAAGAAATGATTAAAAATCCAAATGCTTCACAGAATCACTTCGTAAGACAAAAAATAATAAAACAGCAATTTTCCAACCGATCAGCACGATAAGGCACCTCTGTTTTTCTATCTGCTTATCATGTGCCGTTTGGGTCTAAATCCATCGGTCCCAGCCAAATGTGTATGTTTTTGTGCCACAATATGGAATATAAAAACTGAATAGAATTTTTTTTTCTTTGCATTTTTTACTCCAGCAAATTAGCACAAAAAATTGCTGCATACCTTTAAAAAATAGTCCCCCCCCCCACAAAAACAACACAGAACACACACAGCATGTAACTGTTACATGAGAATATATATATATAGTTATTTGTCTATGTATATCTCATTAAACCTTTATGATCGAAGTACTCAGTATGGAATTTTCTTGATGCACAGTTCCTTCCTCCGGACCACCTGGGAAATTTCTGTAATTTCAGCATCTCTGAACTGTGAATGGTCTTCTGCAGGAAAGCAATCTTCCCTTGCTAAATAGACATATTGCACAGTCTCATTATTTCCAGGTCACAGACTCTGCTTTGTTATAAACGGAGGATGAAACACTCCCGAGTTTTGGGGGTTAGGAGAAGATACTGAGTGCGTTCAGTGTGTGTATAAGCAAATCCATGAAAGCACAGTCAGCTAAGCCAAATACTGCTCACATCCTCAGAGCATTAGGTAATTTACAGACTGCACACATGCACACACAAACACACACACACACGTTTGACTTACTACACTTGTGAGGACCTTCCACTGACATAAATATTAATGCAGCTCCCTAATGCTATGCTACATGTAAACATAATGACAACCTAGACCTCAATAACCTAAAGACACCATTTGGCTCAAAGCTTTATCTTTTCCTTGTAGGAACCAGCCAAATGCACCCAAAAGGTCAAAAGTGTCACATATTCCTAAGATTGTGGGGATTTCAGTGCAAATGAAGCTATAAAACAAGCCCACGCTTATACACACATCAGGTAAATGGCGGGGAGCTGTAAATGGATGAATCAAGTCGCTTCATACGACCCATGCAAATTCATGTCAGATTGCTCTCAGGTACCTGCTGATATATGGCAGCTGTTTCCAGAGTATTAATCAGAGGATGCAAATTGTCGGATTAGGCAATGGACTGAGTCATTTGATGCAAATCACTTGTGCGTAAGCTTCACAGATGGACGTCTCTGATAACAACCGGCACAGACTTGCTGAAACAACCGAGTAGAACGATTTTAGCTTTTGCATCTTAAAATGATGAAAAGAGTGTCTACAAATGTGAGACAACAAAACTAATTTTGGATAAATATTCCCTGTTCTGCTGATTGCAGCTTTGGGTCACAGCTGTCCAGAGGCCCAATTTTTGATGAATTTGCCTTTTTCTTTGATTCATAATATCTCTGGCAGGAAAAAAAAACAGCACTATTTTATATTTGCACTGGACATGTGGGCAGAATGAGAAGTATGTTAGAGGCAGAGTTTATAAGTCCACTCTGGATTCATGTGGCACTCATAGATACACTTAAGGCAGTGCTTTCTATTTGTACTTGTACCTGAGCTGCATTTATATCTTCCATCTGCTGGTAAAAATATGTAGCGCTTTAATATCCATCTGAGACAAATCCCTCTATGTTTGATTATTAACCTTTAGTCTTCAGTCTCTAATAAGCAAGCAAGGAATTCGAAACAGAAATGCTCTGAATGCACAATATTAAATCTCTTAATGGCACGTATACCAGAGGACTCTTTCTCAATTCTGATTGGTCAGAAGGTGTTTGTTAACTTGATAGAAAATAAGCTCTGACTTTAGATTGTGGTATATGCTCGGTCTGTTAAGTTATTGTTTCTATAGCAGCAATTTATTTACTTGTACAGTGTACTCTTCTCATAATCGAATGTTCTGTTATGTAAAAACATACCTAAATGTCCTTCATTTGATGATGTTTTCTGCAAAGAGATGCTTATTTGGAATGAGTACCCAGTGCCTGTGCTTTGTACCAATAAAGGGATTTTCACGCTTGAAATAGTTTGAAATAGAAATCCTGGGTCATTGTAAACCCTGTGGAAATGAAATGCTGGGTTATCTTTTATGTTGCACACTTATTTGCATATACACTACCAGTCAAAAGTTTGGACACACCTTTTAATTCAATGTTTTTTGTTTAGGGATTTATTTTCTACATTCTAGAACAATGCTGGAGATTTCAAAACTATGAAATAACACACATGGACTTAAGTAATCCATATGTAATGACAACAAACAACAGTCAGTTGTTATTTTAAGACACGAAGGTCAGGTGTTCTGGAATAGTTCTTGCAAGAACAGTATTGTCAAGTGCATTTGCAAAACCCATCAAGCACCATGATGAAACTGGCTCACATGAAGACCATCCCAGTAAAGCAAGACCAAAACTTACCTCTGCTGCAGAGGAGTTCATTTAGAGTTACCAGCCTCAGAAATCACCAATTAACAGCACCTCAGATTAGAGCCGTTATGAAGACTTTACAGAGCATCAGTAGCAGACATATCTCAATATCAACTGTTCAAAGGACATTATTGTGTATTTCGGCCGCCTTCAGCATTGTTTTACAATGTAGAAAGAAATAAACATCAGGAAAGACCATGGAATTAGAAGGTGTGTCCAAACTTTTGACTGGTAGTGTATATGGAGTGAATGATCACGACTGGATAAATACAGCATGTAATTGCTTTGAAAAATGGCTTGTCTTTGCATCTGTGAGAAATAAAGGACAGGTATGTAAGGACATTCTGTGCCTAAGCAGGTATTGTTATGTATCACAGTTTTATAATCCACAAATTTTTCAGTGTCATGTACTTCCCCCTAGCTAAAGTGCACACTTTTTCGTGATGTTCAGCGTTTTAGCCACCTGACACTACTGAGCTGTTTTTGTTAAGTGTTGCTACCTCCTGGTTTTTTATGTGATATGAGGCGTTCTCTTTTCAATGCTGGTGTTAAGCATCTAGGTGTAAGATTCTTGAAACACCGCATCGTTACACACTGTACTCATTTTGCACTGCTAGCCTTGTTTCACAGCAGAGTTTTATAACCATAGGTAAAAAGTGTTGCTAACCCTAGATAAGATAAGATAAGATAAACCTTTATTCGTCCCACAGTGGGGAAATTTCCACGAATACAGCAGCAAGAGAAGAAGAAAAATGTGCAAATATGAAGCAGAAAAGATGAAGACATCTACATAAATACAGAAGAAAAATAAAAATAACAATAATAATAATTTCACTAGGTTATTGCACTGTTGTTACTGCACAGAATTTTAATTATTGTCATTACACAGTTTAAGAATATCACATACAACAGTGTTTATTATGATGACAGGTTATTTCAGAGTTAGAACATAGTATAAAAACCAGTATAAATGTATATATAGTATGGCGACTGGTTCACTGAGAGCAGCTCTGATTGTAAAGTCTAATAGCAGTACAACCTTCTGTATCGCTCCTTCAGACATTTAGGATGTAATAGGATGATGGAGCTGCTCAGAGATGTCATACAGGGGGTGAGAGTCATTCTCCAGCAAGGATGATAGCTTAGGTACCATCCTCCTTTCTCCCACCTTCTGTATTGTGTCCAGGGGCATCCCCAGGACTGAGCTGGCCTTCCTGATTAGCTTGTCGGATCTCTTCCTTTCTGCAGTAGAGATACTGCTGCACCAGCAGACCACTCCATAGAAGATGGCTGAGGCCACCACAGAGTCAGAACAGGTCTTCAGTAGTGCTCCCTGCACTCCAAAAGACCTTAATCTCCTCAGTAGAAAGAGTCTGCTCTGTCCTTTCTTGAAGATTGCGTCCGTGTTATCTGTCCAGTCCAGTTTGTTGTTCAGATGAACACCCAGGTATTTATAGGAATCCAGTCTCTCAATGCCCTTTCCTTGAATGTTCACTGGTGGTAGTGGAGTTTGGTTTTTCCCGCATTTATCTGGAGGCACCAGTCCACAAAGTCCTCTGTACTCCCTGTACCTGAGATCAGATAGAGGTGTTTCTTAAAGTTTTTTTAAAGTTTCTTAAAGTGTTTCTTTAAATTTTCCAACAAGTGAAAGTCTTCCCTGCAATATGATTTCTTTCTATCTTATTCATTTCCAGAAAATTCGGCAATGACTTTCTTATTTTAAATTACTTAAATTAAAAATTGTAATAGTTGGCACATTGCTATAAATAAAGAAATAAAACATAGATATAGGAACATATCAAAACACCTAGTAGTGATGTGAATGTGTGCCATCATATTATCTAAAAAAAGGTTACAAGGTCTTTAAAACAAAATCTTTTCTTTTTGGTGTATGTTATTATAAGCTGTGATTACAATGAGCACTGTTGGTATATTTTGATTTGGTATTACTCTTGGGTGATTTGTCTGGAGTACATCCAGGATAATACTTAAAGAACTGCACTTTAAAGCCAGGGAGTGTGAGATCAAGTCCTCTCTTGCGGGTTCAGGTAGCAGAGGCCCATAACCCACATAATAAACCTTCTGCCTAATTGTGTCCATAAATTGTACATGAAAATATGTGCATAAAAATATGACAGCTGCTGCCACCTACCTAGTGCATATGGTACGTGCTATAAACCGAGAAGGTTATTCACTTTTAACTGTGCATAGGTTTACATGGTGGAAGTTCACAAGCATTTCTGCATCAGTCACTCAGACAGCTGAAATCCCAAGACACATCTACGCACCCAGTATTGGACCTTCGGCTGTATTTCTTTATCAATCCTGCTGTATTATATCTTTCACTTTGGATAAAAGCGCATGCTGGATTAATAAATATTGCTAAAGATTCAAGGCCTAAAAAAGATACAACTTGAAGGAGAAAAAGTTAAAGTAAAGAAAAAGTTAAAGTTTTTTCTGTTAAATGATAATTTAAGTGGTAAAGTTGGACATACTAATTATTAATGTAAGACACATAACAGTAAGTAAGTTGTTAATCGCTGTTGTAATTATTCTGAGCTGACAGTAATCTAATCCCCAACTGGCTTCCAAAACCACCTGACTTGTTTGTGTGTACCGCCTCAGCAAAACGATCTCTGTTTTTAATTAAGTCTCTCTGGTTTAAAGCCAATCTTATCCTATGCTTCAATCAGGTTGGCAGCGTAGTGGAAAAAGAAATATGTGCTTATAGGCAGAGAGTTCTGATAACAACAACATTCCATTTAAAATACAATGTACTTCATTAGTTCAAAAGTCAAAATCGGGAAACATAATGATCATAATTTAAAATCTGAATACGCAGCTATTGCTGTTTTTATTATTATTATTATTATTATTATTATTATTATTATTATTATTATTATTATTATTATTAAGGAAAGGGTGTTAGTGAAAAATTAGAATTTACAGTCATAACTTGGTATCAGACTAGAATTAGTTCAAGTCAGAGAAATATTGAGAGTAGCGCAGGAAAATAGCTTTGACTTAATTATATAATAAGTAAGGCATTTGTTTTGATTAAAAACAGATTTGATAAACAAGACACTTTTTAATAAATAAACACGAGACAGTAAACATGAGGTGACAGTCGTGGCAATTAACCAGTTTGTTCTATTTGGGTCAAATTGATCTGTTTTTGTTTTCTGCATTCATGGTTTTGTGGGTTTCTTCTGGGTTCTCTGGTTTCCTTCCACTGGAAACATTCCGGCAGGTAGACTGGGTATGTTAAACTGCCCTGGGGGTAAATGTGTGTATGTGTGTTTGACTGGTGCAGCGGACCAGTGTTGGCAAATTCAAACCAAATTCAATCATCAAACCCCGTTCTTCACCACATTCGCTTTGAGACTCTCGCGCAACTCGGCTCGACATGCCGTCCCTCAAGACACAAAGAAAACATCATTTAGTGACAACCAGGTGGTGAAATAAAACTTCTGAACTGAAGGCCAGACTCTTCACCAAGCACAAAAACACAATTCCAACTTAATATTCATAACAGTTTGATGCTTTGATTGTATTACGGCTTTGAATAAAAAAGATCCTGGCAAACAAAGAAATGTAAATCAATATATTCCATTGTACTGACAGACAGCTCTTATTTCTGTGTTTTAAATGATGAAAAAAAAATAGAAATTTCTGTGGAATGTTTACACCAGCCTCCGCCAAGGGCACTCGAGAGAAGATAACGCGCTTACTAATCGGTACTTCTTGTCTTAGTGAATAGTGAACTTGCTAAAATTTGAGTGATGAGTGTTTGCCAGCACCGTCTTCATGTTTATTTGAACAGACATAGTGCTGAAGAGACTCCTGTATATTTTAAAGCCAAGGTTTGCCAAGAGTTAGCAAAATTTTCAGCCTATAAGCACATCATACAAAATGACCCGAAACTAGCTCAAAAGAGTCCACTGGGAAAAAGAGAGACACATTTTCAATTTTTCCCTCAATCCTTGTGTCAGAAATGAGTTCACTGTGGTGAATGTGCATTTCTTTGCAGCATCTGTAATTTATTTATTTATTTTTTTGTCATTGCATGATACAGCCATAATCCCCCTTTCCCCATCTTCCAATCTTTGCAGTATGAAACGGTTCTGTTCATCGTAGATACTGTCTGTGCTGCTCGTTCCCTTTGTTTGCCATGTTGTTGTTGTTTTTTTTTAGATTTGACTCAGTGATTTGCTTTAAAACAAAGTCTTGATAGCCGTGGAATATTTTCTGGCTCTGCCCTGTTTTGGAGCTCATCTTGCTAAAATACTAAGTATATAACAATAAAACTTAATATTGTCCTTACTTGTACCTTGTTTTCAGTATTGGCTCTGTACTCATGGTCTGTACTCAACCCTGACCTATTTGTGCTGGCATAAGGTTATATTTTTGATGGATCCACAAAGCACTTTTATAAGTCACTCTGAATATATGCCAAGTCCTGTAACTCTTAATTGAAATAAAAGAACGGTTATGTAAATGTACAGCTCTATAGTTCTGAAGTATCAATGTTTGGAAGCTTGTTTAATATTATTTTTAATATAAGTCAGTAAAATCTTATAAAAATGTTTTTTTAGAGAGTAAACCTTTTCTAAAGGAAAACCATTAGAAAGGTCCTTTCAAATAGGTGAATAAAAAAGAACCTTTCAGGATGCTATAGGGCTATAAAATATAAGAATCATCTAACATGAATGTAACGGTAAAGGAGATATTTCTGAATATATTTTTCGTTTTATGAACCGCTCCGGAAGTCATACACAACTAAAATGAAACCTGGGAGAAGACTTCAGCCTTCAGCCACAATTTGTAAGCTGATGTTTGAATTGAGTTTTTGGTTTGAAGAGGAAGTTGAAGTCAGAGTGTTCTTGACCTACACTGTGAATGAATAGGTGAGTGTGACAGGTGTGAAAGACAGAGAGAGAGAGAGAGAGAGAGTCTGATGTAATGCCTGATGCAGTCATCTCAACTGACTTGAAAAGATGTCAGTGATGAGGAGAAAATCAGCCTGTTGAATTACCTGTTAATGGTTTGCTCATGGATTGCACAGAGTCTGATATCTTTTGTACACGTGTAAAATTGCCACAAGTTTCAGAATCTTGAAAGCTGCAATTGGTGTTTTTCTTTTGTACACACCTCCAGCCATCTTTTAGGTTTTGTTTGGAGCAGTTAGTGGTGCACGGTTAGTAATCTTGTGAGGATGGTAGTTCTTGGCTATGTTCTCTCACCTGGCCTTTGAGATCATGGGGTGATAAAAATAATAATAATAATAATGATAATAATAATAATAATAATAATAAGAAGAAGAAGAAGAAGAAGAAGCATACATATATTCTTGTTCTTCAGGAAGTGCAAGTTTATATATTTCCCTTTTTGTATACTGTTATGTCTAACAAGGAAAACTGCTCATTATGAACAAACATAATATGTTTGGGTGGTTTAGAGATTAGAACATTTGCCTTGCACCTCCAGGGTTGGGTTTTTTTTTTTTTTTACAGCCTCTGCTCAGTGTGTGTGGAATTTGCATGTTTTTTATGAGCTTCAGGGGTTTCTTCTGGGTATTCAAGTTTCCTCCCCCAGTCAAAAGACATGTGTTGCAGGCAGACTGGCATCTCTAAATTGCCTGTGAGTGTGCGTGATTGTGCTCTGCAATGGGTTGCCACTCCCTCTAGGATGCCCCTCACCTTGTGCCCTGAGACCTGTGGGATAAGAGGTACGGAACATGGATGGATGGATAACATGGTTGGAGTTTATTTCATGTGAGAAAAACTGTATGGAAATTTTGTAGCAAATCTGAGAACTACCATTTGTTTGCTTGTATTTATCCTGCTCTCTCTGTTCTTTCCACAGTGATTGATTATTGATTCAAATTGCTTTAGTGTCACTGAGCTGGAAACATAACCGATAATAAAAAAGATTTTCTAAATGTTGATACCTAGGCTCTAGCCCAATCTGCTTAGCATAAGATGTGATTAAAGGTGATCTGGTTCCTCTATAACTCACAGGTTTTCCTCTGACAACAAAAAAAAAAGCTTTCATATTTGTCTAGCATTTGAAGAAAGAGCGGCACTTATACCTGGATCAGGTTTAGAGAAGAGTACAATTGTCTATTATATCTTCAGATTCAGAAGATTTAGCAGATTTAACCCAAGGTCAGATGGTTCTATGGAGCTATTCATCTGAAACGACATGAACGAAGGACTGGAGAGTGAAGCAGGCTAAATAGACAGCAAGCCATGTTGCCACTCTGTTGCACAGCTACATGTACATCTAATGCACCTCATAAGAGTGCTTTATTAATTTTCAGGGAAATGTATTAGAGAAACATTCATGTATAATTTGTTGGCCTGACAACAATCTAGGAAGTCTAATTGGCTTTCTATGTGTGACTGTGCCTCTGTCATACCAAAGCTCTGTTAAATGTTGGATTCTGGTTAGTCAGAAGATGTTTATTAATTTAGTTTAGTAACAGCAGCTCAGTGAGTAGTGCTGCCTGTACTCAAAGTCACAGGTATAACATCAACTGCTGTTTATACCGTAACATAAATGATAATTGGATCTAACATGTCTCACTGAAGTTTCAGAACATTAAACATTCAGAACAATAAACAGTCTAAAGTTCAGTGTAATAAATGAAAAGTATTTTGGGGGATAATGTATTGCTTGTGGTATTAGATGTTTCTCAGATGCCTGCATCCAGAGCAACTTACATTTATAAAACTGAGCAGTTAAGGTTTAAGGGCGTTGCTCAAGGGGCCAGCAATGGCAGTTTGGCGGTCCTGGGACTTAAATTCACAACCATCCAATCAGTAGTCTTAACCTCTTAACTGCTGACCTACCCCTTTGGGGTCACTGGAGTCAGAAAATAATCAACTTCTGGATGGTAGCAGTAACTCTGCTTCGTGTCAGGTTCCAGCACATCACTCTGATTATTAATAATAGCATGGCTTTTATAGCATGTGGTTTAAAGTTTTCTCCCAGAACATTGTTTCATTCCCTGTAAGAGGTAAAGAAGCGAGTGCAGGCAGGTTGGAAGGGGTGGAGAAAGGTTCTGAGTTCTGTGTGATATCAGTGAGATATGTACAAGACAGTGGTGAGAGCGGCCATGCTGTATGGTTCAGAGACAGTGTCACTGAGGAAGAGACAGGAGTCAGAGTTGGAGGTAGCAGAGCTGAAGATGTTGAGGTTCTCTTTGGGAGTGACACGGTTGGACTTAAGGATTAGGAGCGAGTACATCAGAGGGACAGCTCATGTTGGACGTTTGGGGGACAGAGTCAGGGAGGCCACATTAAGATGGTTTGGACATGTTCAGAGGAGGGAGAGTGAGTATATTGGTAGGAGAATGTTGGACATGGAGCTGACAGGCAGGAGGCAAAGAGGAAGGCCAAAGAAGAGGTATATGGAGGTAATAAATGAGGATATGAAGCTAGTGGGTGTAAGTGTTGAAAATGCAGAAGATAGGGATAGGTGGAGAGAGATGATTCGCTGTGGAGACCCCTGAAGGGAAAAGCCCAAAGAAGAAGAAGATTGTTTAATTCCCTTGTGTTCAATGTTAACAGTATGTGAAAGTTATTCATAATAGTGCAAATGCAAACTAAGCATTTCACTTTAGCACAATAAAGACAAATAATAGAAAGAAATAACAATCCTCAAAACTAATTTCTATTTCTAAGTAAAAGTAATGAAGTAAAAAGCCAATCATGTATATGATGCAAACTCATAGGCTAGTCCCATAAACTAATTTAGATCTAAATGTATTTTGTGGGATTAAAAAAAAACAATGCCCCTTTTCTATAATATTGCACTATAATTTTACTATTCCACAATTGTGTGTATTTTCCAGCAGGTATAAATAGAATGAACAACTTACTGGACAAGCAGTTCTGTCGCTTCAATCACTTGTGGTACATTGCAGCCCATATTTCAGTTGCACAGATTTGGATTAACGACTGGAAGAGAAAGCCAGGCCTTTAACATGATAGCTAGGTGAATGGCAGGCTTAATAGCTCAATACTGCTAAATAGAGTTAAATAACTAATGATGCCCAGCTTGCATGGACTGGCAGGATGTGAATAACTCAGAGTCTAATAAATGCTAAAACAATGTTTCTAAGGTAGTAAGAGTTATGGCTGAATGATTTGTGTGCTGTAGCGATGTGCGGCTCAGTCCCGAGTTTGTGCATGGATGGCTCAGTTTCAGTGTTGTGAGAGTTTGTGGGCACAGACATGGAACTGGTGATGAGGTTGTTATGGAGGGCACTGATAGACTCTGGCCTTTACCTTCTCCTGCCTGTCACCTGTGTACAAATACACACACACACACACACACACACTCACTTGTTCAATAGATCACATTTCACAGTGATCTCCCCCTCGCTGTTCGGTTTACAGAAAAGAAATTACAGGCATCTAATAAGCAATTAAAGGATTTAAAGGAGCATGTCAAGACTCCACAGGAAATCGTATCTTAAATCATGTCTAAAAAAAAATGACAAACAGCATGATGAAAAAAAAAATCCAAAAATGATTATAAAAAATGATTCTATAAAATATAATACTAAATATACTGTTTTGATTAACCTGATTTTAAATTGCAAACATAGTACTGGGATATTTTGTTCTGTCTCTGGGGGAATTTTGTTTCCTTCTGAAATGTGAATAAATTTGAACATATAATCAAACTAAAAAAAAAAAAGATTTCGATAACATTCCTGAGAAGGTATGTTCCAGAAATCTGAAATTTTCATTCAATTCAATAAATATTTCAAGATAAGATGTGATGTTATTTATTATTATTATTATTATTATTATTATTTTATTTAGCATTATTATTTATATTTTTTTACTGTCATGATTTCTCTTCCTTTTGACCTCATGGTTTCTCCACATCGAAGCCTATTATTGTTACCATCTGTTATTAAGCTCCCTGTGTCTAGTTTGTGCCCCCTGAATCTGTGTCTGTATGAATACCCCCTTTGTTTGTGTATCTTTGAGAAGTCCTGCATGTGTATACTGGGTTTTATGAGCCTTGTTATCTTGTTTTTGGTTGTGTGATCTGTGTTTTTTCCGCTAGAGGCTTAACCCAGAATAATGATATGATTCCAATGGAAATGTTTACCAATGGAAAGACTGTAATTGCAGTGACAGACAACCATCTCTGATGGCAAACATTATTAAAAAACAAACAAAAAACAAAACAATAACGGGCGTTTTAGCGTAAACCTGTGAGTTAAATTTCAGCCAGCAAGACGGTCACAGTCGCCGTTCTAGGAAATGACTCAATCATATTTGCGAATTCAGTGCTGGAATAAAGACATTTAGCACTCATAGAGCATGTAGAATTTTTGATGATAGTAAAAAGACGGTAGTTGAGGTTGTACATCTGAGGTGCCACACTGCTGTTCTGTAATTGGCTCAGATGTGTTCATTGAAGGAAAGGCAGGGGTGCAGAGGGTCACTGCAGGTTTCAAGGGATTCCTTTGGCTTTATGAAGCCAGCTTTAATTGAGGGAAAGGTCTGCAGGAGCATCTGCCTCCTTCTCTCCCCCATTGTTAACGAGGAGAAACGTGCTTTCTTCATCTGTCTCTATGGAAGGCCAAAAAAAAAAAAAAAAGAGGCTTTTAACATTCAGTCTGTTCAGATTGTGACATGCACACAGCTCTGCCAAGAGCCACAGGACACACACAAACAAGTTTGCACTGAAGGTTTGAAATGCTTACAAGCTGTTTTTTATTCTCAGCTGCCCAGTGAGACAAAACAAGATTTATTCAACAATTGGAAACCTGACGGAGGCCCGTAAAATTGAACGATGTATTGATTTTTGCAAATATATTGACCCCTAGCTTTTTACTGCCTTCCAGTCCTCGATGCGCTGCTATTGATTTCATTATTTGAAATACAACGCTCAGTAAACTTTAACTGAGTTCACAATTTCTGGATGAGTAGCTCTGACTAGAATCTGGCTCGCATCCCACAGACGAGGCAGCGAGCCTTATACTGTACAAAATTATGGAAAATGACCAAAAGCTTATCTTAATTAAGTTGCACTAAAATATTGCATCGCATAGCGTTAACATTTTTCATTTTCTTCTAATTTGGTTTTCATGGTTTTCTCTCTAGTTTTTTTTTTTTTCCCCTCCTGTATGTTATTTCAGACATTTTGTTCCACTTCTTACCATGGCAGATGGCTGAAGTATTCTTTTTTTGCCGAAGCTCTTTATATACAGTATGTAAGGTTATATTGATCAGAGTGAAATTGCTTGAAAGAAAAACCGATAGCATTCACCAGATAACGGTTCAAATAAGCTGCTTCGGATTTTGAAGTCAAGCAAGACATTTGCTCTAATTGTGTTATCTACTAAACAAGAGATTATGTTATTTACCGTACTGATGGAATGAAGCACTTAATTTCTCGATCGCACTGCAATGGGAAAAAATGTCACATCAGTGTAAAGCTGTCTTTACACAGAAAATGCAATTCCTTGTTTAGCCTTTTGTCAGCCTTAATACATGTGACCATTATATATTATTAGAAACTGCCAGTGACAATGATAGTATTTTTTAATAGTTGCATTTACTTACAGACCCATTTTATATAGAGAGAATGTAAATAAGCAGTGCACTATTTATTTATTTCTTTGTTTTTGCCAAAAATGTTTCATCTGGCTTCTGATTGAAAATTCAGGTCACTGGGATCCAGCTAAATGTGACAAAAATAATACAAAAATAATAAAAAATATTCCCTAATGACCAATCCAGAGGTAATTTTGCAAGGAAACCCTCCCTGAGACAATATTATTCACAAACCTTGAGAGGAACCAGACTCTAAAGGGAACCCATCTTCATCTGGGTGACAGTGTGATTATAAGAAAATTTCCCTTCTATAACTGTGTACTATATCATCAAAAAAGTGCAGTTGGTTGGAAACTCATTCTAGTTTTAACAAGTCTGTCTGTCTTGAAGTTATCAATTGTTCACTGATGGAGACTTGATTGCAAAACTGACCGTGGCAATTGCAGTCCAAAGTCATCTTCATGGTTTTCAAGTGCTACGATCCACAGCAATCTCCAGGTTTTCCATGTGGAGCCACCGGCAACAGCAGCGAGCAGCCTCCAATTGATGAAACTCCAACCAGAAGTAGGACATCAGGATGGATCAGGCAGGTCTGGAGAGCAGAAGTGGTCAGAAACACTGATATCTCAGGACTAGTATGTGTAGCTTGACAGAGAGAGAGAGAGAGAGAGAAGGGGGGAGAGAGAGAGAAGCACAGATTATTAGGTATTCTTATTGTCACATAATGGTTAAGTACAAATTGCATTGTGTGCAGAGTGCAAATTACATTTTGTCACATACAGACAGACAAACAAACAAAAGTACTGAGAATATAAATAGTTGAGAAATTTTCAGAGACAGAATTCACTCACAAAGCTGATTGTGCTCAGATTTCTGGATGGTTCTTTGCCCCATCTTTCCATGATCACAGTGGTAGGGTTAAAAAACACCCATTCTTTTTAGATCACACTCACTTCAGCTTTAAATCCAAATAACAATACTGATATTTAGAGCACTAGATACAGATACAGATGGTATCATTGTTTTAGGCACATATTAAGGAAATACTGGATATTTCCTAAATTATGTCCAATTTCTAGGTAACTAAAGGTCCTCTGTCCAGTTCTGTCAGTAACATTGCAGTTCTATCATTATAAAGTTAAAGCACGTGAGATCTCCTTATTTGACCTTATTTGACCCCTGTCACTTCACTCAACAATTTATTGGCTTGTCTTTACACTAATGTACCCAGAGGAAAAGACTGGTATTGTTTTCAGATCAGCACTCCAATTAAACAGGTTTAATTAAACAGTTTTTAGCAGTGGTGGACCGTCAGGGCCAGCAAGGCCTTCTCTGCTGGCCTAAACAGCAGTGATAATAAGTGGCAATGAAATTGTTTCGTTAACCAATCAGATTTCGAGTTGGCGTCACTGGGGTCATCTAGCAGGCATACGATTACATCAGCAATTTCCCGTCCTTTGATTGGATAATTGGAGTAGTCGGAGGCGGCGGACCGCACAAACTAAATAAAATATATATATTTTAACTCACAATGGTTGACAGAGGAGAAGAAATCGATTTGGTCGCGGACATCCTCACAAATGCTTTTTCAAGGCGGACTGCAATAAAATTGACTATTCCTTGTGAGGTGTGAAATACTGTAGCCTCATTTATTTTTTACTTTGCTATTCAACGGTTGATTAGTATCTATTGCCGTGGCGTTATAATGATGGGATAGAGGTGGATCAATTCAGGAAGGACACCAGTGAAGGCCTAGGTGTGAAATGCACGGCCCACCACTGCTTTTAGTGATGTAATAGGAACTTATTTGCATAATTAAAAATCATCATACTGAATGCAATGTGAGGCTAATGGTTAAGAAGATACAGTGGGTAAAAAAAGCTCACCAGCCTTGAAAACTGCAATGAAAAATATTCTCTTAGCATCCTGAAAAAACTGGACATTTGTGAGAAAAGAGAAGCCCAGGTACTTATTATTTATGCAAGTGAAAGAACACACAGGTTAACCTACTTTACCTAAAAGGCTTTTAGGTAGGGGTGAAGTAACCGTCTTGTTAAGAAAAATGTAACATGTCAGCTGAGCAAGCTAAGGTGCCCTTTCCTACTTTCCTTGTTATTTATGTAAACCTGCTGTAGAGTTTCAATGCACAACAGTCCTGAACAGTAAAATGCTGCAGGTGCAAGGAGTAGGTTTTAGATTTTGTAATGCATTCAAGTCATGTTCAATACAATATGTTGTTCAGTCACTGTTGCTGTTCTGGTTGTACTTCAGTTCCTCTAACAGCTGTAAAGTCTGTGTCCTCTTGTGTTTTTTTTGTGCACTGGAGCCTAATCACATCTCTCTTTGAACTGAGCTGAGAAATCTGCTCTAAAAGTGCAACTGAGCCCTTAGACTTCAGAAAGCATCACACTGAACCCTCTTTCTACTATATAATGCTGGCCTTGGCTCTGATCCCTCACCTGTGTCTTGTTATAATGTCATTCAAGTCTGTTTGTATTTCGTCCTTTTGGTGTGATAACGATTTCGAAGGCTTGGACGTTCAAATGCTAGTCGTTTTTGTTCACATTTTCTGCAGCAGTTTCTTTTATTTTTGTATCATTGTATATATTTTATATATATTATTTTTTTTTGAAAATATAAAATATATATAATTGTTGGCACACACAAATATAGAACACTGAAAAAAAATCCAGATTTTTTATCTAAGTGCTTTGCTGTAAAACAAACATCCTAGTATATGGTTATTCCAGATTCCCTAGTATTACACTGGACTAAGTTTATTAAAAGATGAATTATTTATATTTTATAAACTGTATTTATACAGCTAATTTTAACATGGCAACGTTGTAGCTATCAAGAGACTACTAACCTTGAAAAATATATTCCACTCACAGCAACAGACCCTGGTGAAGCCTGTGCTATAAGTGAATTTATTCACTAATCATCTAGCAACTATTATGAACAAATAAATAGTTTTTAAGTGTTGTAGCTATGCAGCGATTAGCCATTAACATCATCTTTAATTCTTAAGTGGTTATAATGACTAGAAAACTTGATACAGAACAAGAATTAGTTGTGAAGTAGATGCTAAGTACACCATTAATACGATTGATTTTCTCTCTCATGAAGTAGGTTTAATGCTATGTAAAGCCATTTTTCCTGACGGCAATATTTTTGTTTTAAGCAGATTCAAAATGAAATGAATAAGTCTAACATTAAATGTAGGTAAAAAAGCCAAATCCACCAATGTAAAGTCATTTATCCACTTTCTTTACTGCCACAGCCAGATCTTATAGTCCTTAGCTTCACTGATCAACAAATTGTATCCTTAATATTTGTGCTTTTCCTGTGTGTGTGTGTGTGTGTGTGTGTATGTGTGTGTGTATGGATGCAATTCATTTTCCATGAATCTAAATATAAAGTTGTGAATCAAATTAATCTTTGTCCCATACCATAATTCAATTTTACGCAACATATGGACCTGTGATTTGATGGCAAACTGGGCATGCATTTTCCTTATGATTCCTGAAAGTCCTGCCTCGGTGTTGGATGAACCCATAGATATTAATTAGGCAGTCTACGCTTTTCGAAACTGACTCCCAAATATCATCCACATGCCTTGATTTTCCCACCTCTTTATCAACTATCATTAACAAATAATTCACACCGGTGTTGATATAGGAGTCCTTCCTTCTGTTGCGACTGTGTGTGTGTTGCTATGTAATTTGAACAATTTCGTTGTGCTGCAAGGTCATATTGATTGTGTGTGCACAAAAGACTGTGTGGCTGGAGGCTTGTGGGCATAGAGGACACCACCTGCTGTGCTACCTGTTGAGTAATAGCTATTTAGAGTTCCAGCTTTGTTAAATGTGCTGGTGTGTATGCATCCTGTGTCCCCTGTATTCATCACAAGGCACTGAGGGAACATAAAACACAATTGTGCTCAGCAGGGCATGAGGGTGATAGGGTGGCCTCTTCGCTGTGCTATTAATATTTTCAGAAAGGAAAAGCAGCAACCAATGAATCACCATCACAGGGCTTCGAGAGAATGTATAGCATTAGCAGAGTTCATTAATTTAACTTTTCAATTACCTTTTTCAATAACCTTGCTGCACCCGTGTGGATTAGATATTTGTCGGCAAGTTGACTTTACAAATGAATTGTTGAAATGTTTTTAAGTTAAACAGATTTTGAGGCTTAAAACCAACAGGCTTGGCTGCATGTTCCTAGCCCTGGTCCTGAGGTATCGCTTTTCCTGCACATTTTATCAGCCTTTCCTTTTAAAGTATGTGTCTCAATGGAGGGAAAACATTAAACTCACAGGATAGGGGATATTTTAGAAGCAGTGTTAGGAACCGCTGGTCTAGGCAGTGTTCAGAGACATGAAACAGAGTTGAATCTGAGAACTGACTGACGCTCTTTCTACGGGTCATGGGGCTTAATGTTGAGGACAGCTTGAGTGAAGGAGCAGAGATTTAAAACATCTCTTGAGGAAACCCAGCAGCATCCCTGGGTTTGCAATATAACAGTCTGGGTTTTTGGAAGGAATTTTGTTTGAAGTCAGAAGACTTTAAGTTGGTACAGGTGATTGACAGGAGGTCATGTGTTAAGGTTGGGGGCTGAGGATCATGGGAGTTGGAGTCTGCAACTTTGCCTCATATAAAATCATATAGTAAGTCGAAATCAGATTTCTATTTTATTCTCTAGCAAACAAAACCAGCAACTAGCAAAATATTTAATTACAGGAGTCTCAGTTAACAAGATTTCTAACGTTAATGTTATTAGGCAGGCTATCTTTGCATTCTTATGTGTACCGCAGACTGTTATATGATATTTGGATTTGACTTAATTCATATACATTATGCTGGTTAATAGCTACTATGATTTATTATTATTATCATTATTATTTTGGTACCTACAGTGATATCCTGTGACTTTTCTTATTCAAAATGTCACACCATTTTAGCCCTTATTTTTTATGTGACTTAAGCCTTTAGACTGGAGCATCAGTTGCTAAAAAGCTTAAAGCAGTGTCCTAATAATGGTCTGCATAGACAGTACAATTCATAGCTGCCATCATTTCCCTACCAATTTTATAAAAAGAACAAATTCATGTGAGAAATCATCTTATTGATTCATTTTTAATTATTAATTTGGTTTTATCGATATTTTAAAAAATTTAGTTTTATATTTTCATATAGTCATACGGTTCAAATCAAATAATAAATAAATCAAAATCATATAGTTTTTGATTCTCCCATTGCATCTGGCCTTTTTCATTTTTTTTTTTTACGGTGGTGTTTTTATCGCCTTCCTCATTTTCTATATAATTTTTACAAGCATTTTGTGTTCACTGTCAGGAAACCCAAATTATGCTACTGGCCCATAAATAAATAAAAAGAAAGATTAACGTGCTTTCAAAAAGAAAAATCCTCTTATGGCTGACTGCACTTCAAGGTCTTTTGTTTTAAAGCCTTTTAGCGCTAGCTTTTGAAGGGAGTAGACAATTTAAAGGGCTTTAAAAGTTATAAATTTGTCATTACTGTAGGAATTCTCTGCTGTAATGAATATTTTGGAGCATTATGGATAACCTGGGATATACATGCATAACCTGATAGTCCCCCATGTCCACATGCCACATTAAATATTTAGGCATTATTGACCTTTCTGAAGAATTCACGCTCAAATAAACAACTGTTAGAAATGAGAGTTGCAACAGATCAGATACACTACATTGAAATGTCTCATGACCGCTGCTGGTTCAAATATGATCCATATTCTCTTAGCGTTCACATTTTCAGTTCTTATGCCCTCAAGTGTGTTACTGTGAAATGGAACAGAACACCGTGCAGGGAGCGCTGCTGGGAATTTTAGGAATAAATAAAGTGGGATTGAATAAATGAGGTGAGCTTGCCTCTAAGTAAGTGTTGACCTACGCCTCTTCATATTCAGCACAGCTCAGCACTGCTAGATAGGGACAGTTTCTCCACTGATGGATGGCATCGCATGGACAGCTGACAGCATTATGATTTTGCAGAGTGAACGAACGGCATGCATTTGTCGCAAGCAAGCAAGAAATCCAGACATCCAAGGAGCATATGCAACTTTGAAGCAGTCTTACATCAACCTAATCTATCAAATTGGCTCACATTTTTCCTGGCTTCATTCCTTACATATTGCAGTATGATTATCATTATCATGCTTCTCACTTCTGTGGAGGACTTTGCGTATTCGCTGCACATTTCAGAACCTTGAGGCAGAAGGGGTCAAAACTATTAAGAAATTGAATTCTTAATCCCCCATTGATTAACATTCTTACATCGGGGTCTATTTTTGATGCTACTTGAGAGAGATTCTAAGCTTCTGTCTCGTTTCAGATGATAATTAACTTTGTTTCTGACCTGCATTCATATGCCGTGTCATTTATCATTAATTACCACCAAAATGAGGTTATGGCGTATAGTCTCTTTCTTCTGTGCAACACAGAAAATGAGTGAATGCAATTATAGACACGTTGAAAAGGAAACTCTCTTATTATCCTTCAGAAAAAATAGCCTGCTTCAAAAACACAACACAAAAGTTGAGTGGAAGTCAAATCTAACAAGAGAAAAAAAAAGACAATGGCTATGAAAAACATAGCTCAGTTTGTATATTGAAGACAAACCTAAGATATTTGGAATGTAACTGAATGTGAATAGGATGCCACAGAATTCAATGAAACACTTCTACAGGTTTTTACTTTCATGTCTATGTCAGAGTCACAATGGTCAAAGGCTAGTAGTTATTTTTATTTTTGGATTATTTGAAGTAAATTGGAATTAAATTCTGTAGTAGATCCCAAAAATAATAGTCCCAAAAACCCAAAATACCTCGAGTTGGGAATAATTATGAATTCACAGACCACATTAACAGTGCTGGCACTACAATCTCTATTCTCAGTGTCTCCGGGGTATAATCATATGGTTATTTTTAACACAACAACAACAACAACAACTTGTTGGTTCAGGCCACACCCACTAAATGTTTAAATCCAAACACAGTTACATATATGGATTTTTTTAAGCACTTAACAGTCAATACATCAATATATTAGTATTAGATGACAAATGGGCTTCTGGGATAAAGGTGTTACTGAAGTGTGACAGCTTGGCAATAGAGAAAGGTCAGTTAAATTAGCTAGTAAATTGCCCTCTGACAAATACGCTGTAATTTAATTAAAAGGACAGTGTCATTATGGTAGTGTCAAAAAGGATAGTGTCATTATCGTAGTGGAAACACAAAATCTAAAAGGACCTCACTTTGTACTATCCAGCCATCCATTTTATGCACTACTTATCCTACACAGGGTCACAGAGATCCTGGAGTCTATCACAAGTTGGAGGACATTCTGAACAGTGTGCCAGCCAATCACGGCGCACAACTGTACACCCCATTTACACAATACAGCCATACATTTAGAGATGCCAGATCTACCAGACTTTCTGCTGTCATAAACATATCTGAACCTGTCGATGCTTTAAACCCCTATTAATGCTGTATATGCTGTATTTTGAGGGGTTTTAAGTATAAATAATATACTGTGGACTGGGTAGCGTTCTTGCCTCATAGCTATAGGATTGAATTCTAAGCTTGTGTTGCTGTCTGCTGAGTTTGTGTTACTACCTAAACCTCTTCTTCATGTGTCTGTATGGGTCACCACCAGGTTCTCAAGTTCTTATAGTCTACACTGATTAGCTCTGCTTCATTATTTATTTTTTGAGTGCTTAGTTTGGTCAGTTCAAATGTTTTGCTATGTCTGAATCCAGACATCCGTTCATGTTGACCTGACTGTCTTTGTTTGTATTAGGGTATAAGTGAAATATTAGTGTTTTCGCACTGCATAACTTTAAGAACGAAATCCATCTCTGTTTTTAAAATCCCAAATTCCCACCCTACATTTTCTTTCTGCTTTTCGTGAGGCAGTATCTTCGCTGTTTAGCGCTTTATTAAACATTCAGTGCCTTTTATTTAGAAAACATTAGCCTGTGTCAGCTTATGAATGCCCTTATTCTGAGAAATACTCTGACTGCTGAGGAGAGCAACATTCAGTGTTTTTTTTTTCTTTTTCATTACTTATACCCTATTTCTTATTCAGTTGCCTATTGGAAATACACTTGTCACTCTAAAAGTGTGCGAAGTGTTATGTTCTTGCTGTCGCTTTGGTCAAAAAGCATTGCATCAATCTTCTCCTCTGAGAGTAGCTTGCCAAACAAAAACGACCACACAAGGAAATCCCTCTTTCCTCAGCCAAAGAATTACCTGCTCGACATTATTACTGTGATTTTATCTTCCCTGGTGGCTGTAAATCAACAATTTATGGGTGCCCAATATGAAGATTTTAGCTCTTAGACCTTCCATGATAGTTCAGTCAATCCAATGCCCAGTAACGCATTAGCTTCCCCGAGTTCACCAATTAGAACTCAAGCCAAATCCTTTTGGATGGAATCAATAACCAGGCAGTAATTAAAACAGTAGCAGGGATTTATTTGGCATCATGAGGTCCTGAAGGCATTTCAATATAGGAGATTTATTGGAATATCCGTTGTTATACAATATAAAACAGGTTGTATTGGATCGTAGAATAAATGTGAGAGTCACACTCATCTGAGACACTGGAAACTGGGATCACAGTATGAGTGCTGCAACGACCAATATCATGACTAACATAATAATAATAATAATAATGATTAATAAGTGATCAAATGCACAGCTGTGATAATAGATTCCAGCTGAATCCTTTTATCAGCAAGTGTAAACACAAGTGTTTTGATTAACAAACAATAAACCACCCGAGCAATTACAGAGTTTAGATTAAGTTTGGTCTCTGGGGATTTTTATTCTTGTATTTACCAATCATTGATTCTCTTTCAGTGAATCACGACACGATCTGGTTGAGGGAATTATAATAATAGTGTTTCAGCATTTGCATCTGGAAAAAAGATTCTGTTCTCTTCTCTGTTGGGTGTGGATTTCTGTTCAAACCTGAAATCACCGTATTATTTAATACATACATTAAATCACATGTCATTTATCCCCGCATAGAAACTAGACCATAAAAAAAACATGTGTTCCTAAGACAGGTTCCAGATCCTCCAGATCCTGTCTGTTTGTTCCTGGACTGTCTGTCTGTTTGTCTGTTTATATGTTTGTTGTTTTCTTATGTCGTTTCTCATGTAAAGCTGCTTTGAGACAATGCTCTTTGTTAAAAGCGCTATACAAATAAAATTGAATTGAATTGAATTGAATCCACAAGGATAAAGCACTTACTGAAGATGAATAAATAAATGAAAATTATACTTTGGCTATTACTGTCTCTTTTGTAGTGAAGGAATGCATCATCGCTTCATCAAATAATGCCGGATATTAATTTTAATATCATTGTTGATGTTTTCAGTCATTTTGGAATAATTTATACTGCTAGACATCATTTCTTTGCTCCTTTTCTTCTATTTTTTTCCCCGTTTTCCAGCAAAACCTGTGGATGTGCACAGCACTGGCTCATATGAGTGTCATTGGTAATACCTTCTTTTAGATTCTTCCATAACAGCTGGTATAAAATTATACCTAAACATGTGTAAATCCTTATCCCAGCAAACATCAGCTTCATTAAAGCTTGATTCTGCTGTCAAGTTCACATAACACTTATTTTCCAGGCTGTTAATTTTTCTAGCAGACCTAAACCTATGTATGTTCTTGCATAAAATCAGCTATGTAAGGAATAACACAATCTAGACAATGCATTACAGTATATTAAAATAATCCACGCTGGGTTGATGTGCTTCAACCCGAAAGTAGATAATCTTTTTTATAACAGTATGGTCTAGTGCGTTATTCCACTTATCACACGGTGATTTGCTAGATGTTAAAATGTTTCATTTATTTATGAGCAACATGTTATTTATTGTAAAGATTTATACTTTTTACATAATATTTATACTTTTTACTATTATATTTAATGTTGTGGAACATCCATGAACCAGTTTAGTTTCTCTTATCACTTACTTAAACTCATATGTACGAATGCTGTTCATAGACTTCAGTTCAGCATTCAACACAATCATCCCTCAGCACCTGATTGAGAAGCTGAGCCTGCTGGGCCTGAACACCACTCTCTGCAGCTGGATCCTGGATTTCCTGACTGGGAGACCTCAGTCAGTCCGGATCGGGAACAGCATCTCCAGCACCACCACACTGAGCACTGGAGCTCCTCAGGGCTGTGTGCTCAGTCCACTGCTGTTCACTCTGCTGACTCGTGACTGTGCAGCAATGTACAGCTCCAACCACACCCCAACACATTCGCCGATGACACGACCGTGGTGGGTCTCATCAGCAAGAACGACGAGTCAGCATACAGAGAGGAGGTGCAACAACTAACAGCCTGGTGAAAAAGCCAACAACCTGTCTCTGAATGTGGACAAAATGAAAGAGATGGTTGTTGACTTCAGGAGAGCACAGAATGACCATTCTCCACTGAACATCGACGGATCCTCTGTGGAGATCGTCAAGAGCATCAAATTCCTTGGTGTTCATCTGGTAGAGAACTTCACTCAACACCAGCTCCATCACCAAGAAAGCCCAGCAGCTCCTCTACTTTCTGAGGAGGCTGAAGAAAGCCCATCTCCCTCCCCACAATCCTGACTGTGTTCTACAGAGGGACCATAGAGCGCGTCCTGAGCAGCTGCATCACTGCCTGTTTTGGGAACTGCACCGTTTTGGATCGCAAGACTGTGTTGTTGTTTTTTGTGTTTGAACTATATGTCGAAGAAACGTGAGAAACGTTGTTTCATTTCACTATGTACCGCGTCAGCTATATGCGGTTGAAATGACCATAAAAGCTTCTTGAATCTTGAGTCTTGAAAAGCAGTGATAAATAGTCCTTCCCTTATCAGTATTTCTTTTCCTCTGCTTCATCTGATTTTACATGTTTGTTTATAAAAACTATTAAACTTTAATTTAATATTTTAGATTCAGCCATTCATGTATCTGTCTATGAACTGTTACTACAGAAACAATACCATGTTACATCAGACACATGAAAATAAAGTTTTAGGCTATAGCTAGAGCTCCTGTCTGATCCATGCTGCTATTCTGAAGTAATACACACATTTCTTCAATCAGATTCAAGAATTTAATCATGTCGTATAAGAGAAGGTGAATCCGCCCAGAAAGTGTTATAAACCAGCATTATGGCAACAAAAATATCTGTCAGGTAGCATGACATTAAATGACAAAAGCAGACACCTTTATAAATGTTTATTTATATATAAATATATATATATTTATATTCTCGTTGTGCTTATGTACTATAGGTGATATGTCTGAGAACAAACTTCGAGTAGTGATTATGAACTTTAAATGCTAGTGCGCTTCACATGAGCTTGGCATTTTCACACTAGTGGGAAATAAGGCCACTGGACATGCTTGCTTGAGCTTGGAAATAGGTTCGACTTGCTTGCTATATACTTAAAAATTATTTCACATACTGTGTTAACACCAAATGATTCTTCTCCAACAGTGCCATGTGGAAGCACATTTTAAGTGGTGTGACATATATGTGTTTCTATTTGTTCCCATTTTCTTTGTGGCTAATATTTCATATGGTTACATTTAAGGTGCTTTTATCCTTATAAATATGCATTTTTATGGAACAGGGTTGTCAGAGGAAGTGATGTCGGATAAGGCTATAAAAATGGTTGCTTGGGGCTAATCAATTGTCACATCCAGGCAAAGCCATTGCTTAAGGCTTTCAGTAGAAATCGCAAAGCAATTTGTTCATCTTGACACCACATATTTTGCCTGTCTTTTAGTAAGTGTTTGTTATAGTGGTGTACAACTACACTGGATAGATAAAGAGACCAAATACTGGTCATTTTCAGTGTTAGAGTTGCTTTCAGTTGTTGAATTTACAGCTACAGTGATGTCTTGATAATAATTACAGTGGTTTATTTCCTTTTATATTGTTAAAAAAACGCATCTATATTATTAATATGTGTATTCTTATTTCAGAGAATGGGAATAAACATTTATCATTCTGTGAAGTATTACAACGAATTGACTTTAAGCTTCATCTTCTGCTGCTGGGTATGGTGACATAGATACCTTAAAGTTTCACTCATGCCTCTGTGGATAATTTCACCTGGACACTGTAGATTTGTATCTGAAAGCTGCTCCTGTAATCATAGACTGGCCTGTGCTTATCCCAGGACTCTTATGCCCAATATACTCATAGTAGACATAGTCTTTATAAACCTCTGTCACATAAAAAAGGAAGGGTTCCTTTGTCAGACATGTTCCTCTCAGGGTTTCTTCTTCATCCAGTTTTTTTTTTGCCGTTATCACTACTGGCTTAATCAGTGGGGATATAATTACCAGAGGCCAAAAAAATGGAATTTGTGCCTGTGCTCATGTTCAGCATTTAATTTCTTTGTCATGTCTACTCTCCACATCACAGTGGGGGTTATTGGCTCATATCAAAGTACATTTTATAGTTTTTCCTACAGACTGTATTTCTGTTTTTTTACTATCTACTTTGAGCAATATATTCATAGAAATGTTCCAATCACACAAATGTTTATATCTTTAAAGTAAATGATGATATCAAACCCATTTTAGATGCTTGTTCATAAGCATCTGAAATTTTAAGACGTTATCGTCAAACAAAAAAATGACTATGTGTAAGTTTATCCCAACAGAGGAAAAAACACTGGTCTCACACTGAAAGCCAGCAGTGTCCTGACTTATTTTATGTCAGACTTGAGGCGGTCATTCATTTAAAATGATTTATAGTGATTGAAAATGTCAGATTAAGGGTTAATTCTACATCTCGGTCTCAGATATACAAATATTGCCTTTGTACAACTCCGACAATATTCAATAAACATCTGCAGTGTTGAGGTCCTCCTTAAAACAATGCATTAAAAATAGCTTTGAATGAAAATTCATTGGCTCGTTGAACTGATAAAAGCTTGCAAATGTTTTAGAAATCATTTTGTATGTCTAAACGAACAGTAACAGTGTGTATTTATGTCTGGCTTGTCTAGTAGATGTAGTTGTTAATTCAGTTCAGGCTGATTTGAGCACGCAGGATTGAACCTGACATCATGTATTATGCATTTTATTTAAATCAAGGTTCCGACTGTCATGCTAGAGGTTGTACAGTTTCAGCTATTGATATTCAAACCGTGATTGATTTGTCAAAGCTGTGCTAAAACTGTATAAAATGCCCAGTTCAAGTCGCTGAAAATAATAACTCTGTTTGCCCGTGCTAGGGCAGTATTTCTGATGTTTGATTGACATTTGACATTCAGTGTATGAATTATTAGCCGGGGCGTTCTGGGGATCTGATGCTCCAATTAAGACGTTAATTACATAAAAAGAAAATAAATCAAATCAAAACAAATTATAGAGTGTGATAGAAATTACAAATCCTGCTCAATAATTTTAAAAGAAATTTTTTGTTACTATTTATATTTGTGAAAACGTAGGGTGCTGGAGGCTCAGTGGTAGTTTTCTAGTCTACCATGGGATAGGCCGGGGTTCGATTCCCAGCCAGTGTCCAAACCTCAGCCACTGGATGCAGTGCCAGTCCCAAGCCCAGATAAAAATGGGTGGGTTGCGTCAGGAAGGATATTTGTAGCTTTAGTTTGCTCTGAGGCTCTTTATTTTGATGGTACTATGTTAATTTTTATAATCAAATAAAAAACAGCAATGTCGAAAACCCCTGTACAAAAATATAATTTTGTCATTTATAACTCAATTCACACTGAAACACGGGAGAAAAATATAACATTTGAGTTAAACATTTGTGACACTGTAATAGTTCTGAAAATAAAGATCGTTGTCTGACTCTTAGCGTTAGCTGATGTATAATATTATTATATATGTATTTAGATACTATATGTGTACATTGTAGGTCATTTCTATGATGTATAATGGATTTTTACCTAATTCAGTTTATAGTACATATTATATTTATGAAAGTAATATCAGGCTAGAGAAAGCAAGGGACTAAAAAGATGTGATTGTACTGCATATTAAAGAAGGAAAAGTTTACTTTCAATAATGCTTCCCTTTTTTTGCATTATGGTCTAAAAGAATTTACTCTAATCTGATCTAATCTGACATGATGCAAAGGATGCAAGCGATCTACCCTTCTAATCAGCGTCATGGTCGTGCATGCAAATGTATATATGATCGTGGAACAAATGTCATGTATAAACATAAGATTAATGGATTGTCATCCTTTCTTTTTCCTGGAATCAGAGAGAGCATTTAAAGTTTTAAAGGTAAGCTTATAAAAATTGATGCTGTATTCTGGGCAATGAATATAAGATGGTGTATGTTGGTGCCGTTTTGCT